>NC_072039.1:9574089-9740000 GCF_027791375.1 Indicator indicator
GGAGCCTCTTGTCACATGGGAGGTAAAAAAGGAGTGGCAGCTAACAACACCTGGTTGGCTCCCAAAGTCTCTCTCAGTTGACTGCAAGCTCCCAACAAAGTCATTGTGTCAAAGCCTTTGTGCTGGATTTGGGGAGTTGGGAGTGTCCAAGCAGCCTGGAAGAGGAAATCTCTGTCAGGACTCACTGCAAACCCAGGAGTAAACAGGCAAATACCCCAATATTTTCTCAGGAGTCTCTCTGACTCCTTCAGAATGATAAAAGAAAGCTCCTTACAAACTACAGAAGAACAGACACTTTCTCCACTGCTCTGTAGATCCTGGACTAGCATTAAGCACAGCTGTAAACTCGACTTTGTGATGGACTTGCCTGCAGCCTTACTCCTGAACTGAACTCCTGTGTGCTACAACCACAGAGCAACCATCTTCCAAAGGTGAGGAGAACACAGATACAGCCTCTCACTCCAGAAGCTAACAACCACCTTCAGGCAGGGCAATGAGCAGGGGAACATCACCACTGTCTCACAGCTTCCATCAGAGAGCAAGCCTGCAGGAAGACTCTGAGTGGGCACAGAAAGCACCATAGCCCAAGTACTGGCCCAGCCTGTGTTCAGCAGCAGTGTAAATCCCTCCCTGAAATCCCCACTGCTGGTGTCCTGCTCCCTTTCTCAATGCAGTGTCTAGACATACAGGCAGTTGGCTTCCTCCAACACTTGCTCTTGTTGTTGGAATTTTAATTCTGTAGGCTTTTTAAGCTGGAAAAACATTGGTGTCCTCTACCCTCTTCTGCCTAACAGGGGCAAGTGATTCACCACTGAAGGAAAAGCTGATGCACCAAATGGATCTACAGAATCTGTACAGCAGCCAAATGGAAATAGGTACAGAAGCAATTTAAGCTATGATCTAACATATGGAATGAGCAGGAGTCAGGATTCCCATCTTTTCTGCTGCATCAGTACAAAGGATGTGTGTGGAGATGCACTGGGAACAGTAAGCTCTGCTCTGAGATTGCTGCTGGTTTTGAGAGGCCCAGGACTGGCTGTAACTTCAGCTTCTTGAGTGGCTGACTGGTCCCACAGCTTGCCTAGAGCAATACCTGCTGATGTTGCTGAGTGCCCTAACCATTACATAGCAAGGTAAGGGTTGGAAAGCCCTCTGGAGATCATCCAGTCCAACTCCCCTGCCTAGGATCACCCAGGACAGGCCACACAGAAAAGCATCCAGGAGGGTTTTGAAAGTCTCCAGAGAAGGAGACTCCACAACCTCCCTAGGCAGCCTGCTCCAGGGCTTCAACACCTTCACAGCAAAGAAGGTTTTCCTGATGTTGAGGTGGAACATCCTGTGTTCCAGTCTGTACCCATTGCCCCTCATCACAGCACACCACTGAAAAGAGACTGGCCCCATCTTCTTGACACATAAATAAGACAAATAAGATGCCCACTCTAAGAAAAGGGTCTACATTTGTAGCTGTTTCATACAGGCATGTGGCATCCCTGCTCCACCCAGCTGGGCACCCCTTGCTGGAACACTACTGAGTCAGCAGCCTGCAGAGAAGGATTTGGGGTTAAAGAAGCCATCAAGGTCTGCAGAACAGGTCTTGTGAGGAGCAGTTGAGGGAATTGGGGTTGTTTACTCTGGAGAAAAAGAAGCTGAGGGGACACCTTCTGGCTCTCTACACCTCCCTGAAAAGGAGGTTGGAGCCGGGTGGGGGTTGGTCTCTTCTCCCAGTGACAGAACAAGAGGAAATGGCCACAAATTGCACCAGAGGAGGTTTAGGTTGGACATTAGAAGAAACCTATTCACTGAAAGGGTTTTCAAACACTGGAACAGGCAGCTCAGGGAGGTAGTTGTATCCCCATCCCTGGAGAAGTTTAAAAGAGGCAGAGATGTGGTGCTGATGGCCATGGTATAACACTAGCCTTGGCAGAGTTGGAGAATGGTTGGACTCAATGATCTTAAAGATCTTTTGCAAGCAGAACAATCCCATGATTCTATGGTAGGCAGAAACAGGGGCAAGCTGCTGCAGAAATGACAACCACCACACTGTGTCACCAGTCATGCAAAGCCACACATCATTTGGGGCTGCAATTTTCACACACAGAGGACTTTGGTCACGAGAGATGCCAACCAAAAGCAACCTCTCGTGTGAAGGTCCTATTTAAGAAACTTGCTGTGTTGACAGGCCAAGAACCCAAGCCTTGACTTTGAAAGCACATGTGGACTTCATTGAGGCCCTTCCAATCCTCTAAGCTACGTTTTAAATCTTGCTTGAATCCAGGAACCCTTGAGCCAAGTGTACAGTTTGGAGAGCTGTGCCCTTTTCCTGCTGAGAGGAGCGAAAAGCATCTCAACAGTCGCTGGAAATGACTTCAGGCTTTGACAGCTAACAGGGAAACCTGACACCCCCTGCTCCTTTTTTGTCTAACTGTCCACAGAAATTTGGATCATCTGCCTCCCACGAGCAGATAATGCAAATCATTGATGGGAACTCATTGGTTTCTCACATTATTTTTTATGACAACATAACCTGAGCCATCACTTCCATCAAAAAGGCTCCAGGTTTATGGGATTTCATAACAATTCCAAGCTGCAAATATGCTATTTAATACTCCTGACTGCAAGTCAACTTTCCCACTGAAAACAAAAAAAAAAAAAAAAAATGATGGGAAGAAACCAGCTTTATTTTTCAGAAGTTTAATCTTGGCAGCAGATATCCTCAGTCAGCCAGGGGCAACATCTTGACACAAGCTTTAGTTACTACCTCAGATTCAGTGTGGTAGGTCTGAAACGCCTTCAAATGTACCACATTAGGCTGTGCTCACACTTGCATCTGGAACCACCAGATGTTTGCTTGCTGAGTTTGACTGGACTGGAAAGAGGCAAAAAATAACACAGGAGTGGAATATGAAATGATGGTGTGGGCTGGTTGGGTTTTTTGGGTGTCTTTTTTTCCTTTCCTGGGTGTTATGAAAGTGGAAAATTGATCTTGCATCTAGAAAAGGCAAACATAGAATCACGAAATCAGGGCTGAATGCTCAGCTAATAAGTTGCTTTTGCATTTTCAGTCTGTCTGCAAGAAAGTAATGGCTTGGGGCGTGGGAGGAGGGGGGAGAGGGGTTGTTTTTATGACTTTTATTATTATCTGAGGCTGCTTCCCTGCTTGGCAATCCTTCTGAGAACTCCTTCCCTCGTACGCAGCTCCGCACGCACGCGGAAACACAGCAGGGAGGGAATGGCAGCCAAAGCAGTAGGAAAAAGGCACCCAACCAGCAAAGCAAAGCAGATAATTGCTTTTCACTGAGGACTGGAGAAGAACGGAGCAGATCTTCCCATGTGGTGGGTGGTGAAACACTGGCTCAGGTTGCCCATAGAGGTGGTAGAGGTTCGGTGCTTGGAAACATTTCGAGTCAGGTTGGACAGGGCTCTGAGCAAGTTGAAGGTACTCAGCACTGGTGAGGCTGCACCATGAATACTGGGTCAAGTTTTGGGTCTCTCACTGCAAGAAGGACATTGAGGGGCTGGAGAGGGGTCCAGAGAAGGGCAACAAAGCTGGGGAAAGGTCCAGAGAACCGGGCTGGTGAGGAGCAGCTGAGGAAACTGGCCTTGTTTAGTCTGGAGAAAAGAAGGCTGAAGGGAAACCTTCTGGCTCTCTACAATTCCCTAGAAGCAAGTGATAGGACAAGTAGAAATGGCCTCAAGTTGCACCAGAGGAGGTTTAGGTTGGACATTAGAAGAAGTTTCTTCACTGAAAGGGTTCTCAGGCACTGGAACAGGCTGCCCAGGAAGGTGGTTGGATGCATATCCCTGGAGATGTTTAAAATATGTGGTGCTGAGGGCCATGCTTTAACACCAGCCTTGGTAGAGTTAGAGAATGGTTGGACTGGGTGAGCTTAAAGATCTTTTCCAACTAAAACAACTATGATTTTATGGTTCTGTAAGCTCAGTAGTATGAAAAGGTGGTGAAGCTGAAATAAAACCATGTGTCTGTGTTGGGTTTTTTATCTGAAATCCTTTTATACACATTACAGCAATGTGGTGATCTTGCTTTAAGTAAAACCCAAGACCCAGTGCTTACCCTCCACAGCAAGATGAGAGGGGAACAAAATCCAATCTGCACAAGTGAAGTCTTTAGTTTTCCCCAATGACCAATATTTCCTGATAAAATGACAGATTGAGGAAAGGAGAAAATGCTCTCTGGTTATTTCACTGGGAACAAGGCAAGGTGGCAAACCCCTCCTCTGCCTCTTTGAACATGGGTGAATGCTGGCATTACACCTTCTGGTCACAGCAGAGGTTTGGTCCAGAAATCATCAGAGCATGGAAGTGGCAGAAGCTCCTCATTTTAGTGCTGCATCAGCAACTGTCTAACAGTTGCTCCTTTTTATCTTATCACTTCTGATGGCTTCCAAACGATGGCTTTTAGCATCCTCCTCTGTGCACAGTGCTGCTGACATGTGCAGCCAAAGGGTTTAGACAGACAAGAGTTTGCTTTTCAACAGGCAAGAGTCCAGCATCTGTCCACTGCCTAAGCAACCTGTGAGGCTCTGTAACACTGCCAGAAGAGGTCATTAATGAAAGAAATATAGACACACACAACACATTTGCAATAATTTCCAATTACCCACTCCACTCAGAACAGTACATGGGGAGTGGGTGCCTTCTTCATCTCTGTTCCTAGGGCCCATCAGGTCTAGTTTTATTAAGATGAGATTTTTTTGCTCTGAAGTACTTCAGAGGCAATGAAGAAACAGATGGGGAAGGAAGATGCACATGGCCAGCATTAAAACCACGTTGTCTGTTCTAAAAGCTCTTGATGCAAGGAAAACTGATAAGCAGGAGAACACTTTGGGACAACAGCAGCTCAGTGGGAAGGAGTACAAGGCAGGCTAGCAAATGCAGGCAGGGGTGAGGGACTGGGTAAAACCTAAGATTTCCTGGGCTTGCCTCAACACACTGGTCTAGAGCTTTGGGCACTGGCCCTCTCTGCAGGAAGGAGGTTTTTTTGTGCTGATGCCAGAGAGGTGACAGCTTGGGTTGTGTGCCAGAGACACACCAGCTACACTGCTGAGACCTTCCTCAGGGCTAAACCTGCCTGACCTCTACAAGTTTGAGAGGTGATGAACTGGTTTCAGAAGCCATCCATGTAAAACTTCACTTCGATGCACCCCTAAACTCTTGCTTGTTTGCTCCTTAGAGGGACGACCATGAGCTCCCAGAGATATTAGCAGGTGGCATTTCAGCAAGGTTGCAGCAAGGCTTTGTGAGTAATCACTGGGCAGATGACCTCATTCATTAGCCATTCCCATCCCAAGGCCATCATTTACATTTCCACCACCTGCTGAGGCTGCAGCCTGGCTCTGCTCTGCAGTCCCTGGGAGGTTGAGGGCAATCACCAGCCATGAGCCACAGCATCATGAACCCACTCAGACCCTATGTGGTCTGCTTTCAGGAAGTGTGAAAAGCCAAGCAGCTATCAAAGCCAGGGATCATTCTAATTTAATTAAAAAATTATCTCCTCAATCTGATCCTATCCTAAAACAACTGTGAATTCTGCCTGTGTGAGAAGATTGGTTACTGGGATTTCAGCAGTCACAGTCCCTCGATACCTTATTACGCACCAAGGCAGCACTCCAGGAGATGTTAAATTCCTGCTTGCTGCACAGACTTGAAGAAATGAAATGTGTGACACTTGGGCTTGCTCCCCAAGTAGGCAGAGGGAAAATGGAATGAGGAAAACAAGAGAAATTATAGAATCAGAGAATTGTTTTGGTTGGAAAGGATCTTTGAGATCACGGAGTCCAACCACTCTCTAACTCCCCAAGTCTGGTTCTAAAGCATGGCCCTCAGCACCACATCTTCACAGCTTTTAAATCCCTCCAGGGATGGGGATTCAACCATCTGCCTGGGGAGCCTATATTATAGTGCAGGAAGAAATTAGTGCAGATACAGGCTCACAGAGGTGTGAGCCAGACACAGAGGTCTTCTGGACCAGACAGGAGAGGAGGCTTAAAAGGGATCCCCAAGGCCATTTTGAGCAGAAAAAAAAAAAGGATATTTCTCTCCATGTGTGATGCATCAAAACACAAGAGAGGAGGTTTGAATTCCACCACCACAGCTGACTGCTAAACCCAGAATGGTCAAGTGCTGCATCCCTTTGCAATCTGTGCAGAGGGAAGAGCATGGTCTCTGCAGAGCTCCTCACGGACCACGAGGGGAAGACATGAAAAGATTGCTAATTAAAACAATTAACTGATTTGCTTTTCCCCTGAGCTGCGTGGAAAATAACTTTCCAAAGCACTAGCCCCAGCTTCTGCTTGGGCAGGGCTGTATTTTAGCAATTAGAGCAAAGAAGCAAGCAGGCTTAGCACGATGCAGCCTGGGGATCCTTCATCTAGGATCAGAGCTCATTATTTAGACAGCATCTGCTCGGGGGATTGTGCTACATGATGGGTGTCTTGCAGACTGATTTCTGCTGGTGGAGGGGGCTGACACATCCTGATGCAGCCTGTTGTCAGCTTACAGGTGTGAGCTCCACTGGGAGGCTCTGGGTTTCTAAGTGTGGCCCCACCACCCCTCAAAGTTGTGCCTACCCTTGAGCAAGGGTCGTTACCCATCGCTGCATCCTGCAACCTGGATTTGCTAGCCCAGAACACAGCAAACACCTTCAGCTTAGGTATTGCACCCCTCTCCAAAAGGAAAAGAGGCTTATGAATCACTGGGTTTATCATATTGAAAGAATGTGACCTTTTTATTGCCAGTGATATTTTTAAGGCTGATCAGAAAGCCTGCAAATGCCTTGCTTGTACTCAAAGCGAATGAGACTTCATCATCCAGCCACCCACAATGACCTGCAGATTGAGAGAGAATATTACTGCCTCCTCAAATCCAATTCAGTTGTCATTATGCCCCAAAGGCCCTCCAATTTAGTAAATAGATTGCAATTGGCTTAAAACACCTTGACAGCAAATGCCCTCTCTCTTTGCAGCTGTGGAGGGTTTTCAATCACCGTCTAAATTAACGTTTCTTGTGTCGCTGCAATCCAGCAATTCAAGAGTTCCTAAAATCTGATTCCAGGCATTGAGGCTTGAGCCCCTCTCCAATAGTAAGACTTTACACTTCCAACTGAGTAATATTCTGCTTCAGATGTATGGCTTTATTTGTGTTTGGTCCTATTTCCTGTTTGCTGCATCTAATTTCTGCTCTTCACTTTGGCATTATTAACCAAAAAGAAAAAAAAAAAATGTTTCCACCACTGTAGCAAGTCAAGGCTTTGACCTCTAGCTCTAAGTTTTCAGATGCAAACACCAAGAGTCTAAGCTCTCATAATCAAGTATTTTCTTCATCCCCAGCTACAGGAAAGCCTTCTCAGCTGACTTCCAGATCTCATTTCCTTTGCAATTCATTATTTTGGATGTGATTACTGCACTGGCTTGGGTTTTGTGTTTCAGCAGAGCATCAAGTTACTTTGCACCAGCTCTCTGCACATCCAGTGTGACAACAGCAGGACCTGCTGACAAAGAGGGGCTTCTCTGGAGCTGTGCCCCACTTCCTCCAGGTGAGTTATCAAACAGCAGCATTTAACACCCCACTGCTTGGGTGGCTGCAAATCACATCACTCCATAGTGCAGCCTGTTGTTGTGAAGGGACACCTCTCCTGCCTGTGACAAACCAAGTGAATGGGGATGAAGTGACAGCCTTGGATGGAGTCAGGAGACATCAAAGAGGCTTTTGGCATCAGCTAACAACCAGAAAATAGGAGGTTTCACTTGAATTTAAGGAGAAAATTCTTCTCCTGCCCAGAGAGGTTGTGGAGTCTCCTTCTCTGGAGACTTTCAGAACCCACCTAAACACCTGTAACCTCCTCTGCAACCTGATCTAGGCAAACCTGCATTAGCAGGGGGTTGGACTAGATGATCTTGAGAGGTTCCTTTCAACCCCCACCATTCTATGATTCCGTGATCCATACACCTTGAAAAACTTGAGGAATTGCTTCCACCCAGCATCCAACAAATAAAATCATCCCCAGTGTTTGCCAGATCGTTGTCAGAAATTTTCCTCTTCATTTCAAGCTATAACCTTGGCAATGTTCCTCTGGGAGGGCTGGAGCTCTCCACCTGCCAGCCAGGCTCACAGTAGCATCCACACACAGAAACCAGTTGCTGCCTCCCAGCTGAGGGGACCTGGCCCTGTGCAATGGACAGAAGGCTGCTGACTGCCAGCTAGCAGTGGTGCTGCTACAGCCAGTCCCAGCTCCCGCTCAGGTTTGTCACAAATCATCACTTTATGTTTGCTGTAAGCACAGAGGGCCAGGAAAGCTCTAATTTACTTCTGAGCAAGCCTCAGTGAAGGTGTGAAGGAGGACAGGGGTGGCAGCCTTTGTGGCTCTGGGTACATCAAGCATCATGGGAGCTTCTGCATCAGTAGACCACACCAACGCACACACAGCTACTCCAGGTGGTCCCTCTGCCTCTACAGAGCTAGAAAGCTTTCTAGAAACATGGGAGGCCACACAGTCCTCTGGAAACCTGTCCTTTGGGCTGCACCTCCCATGCTTTGCTTTCCTGCAGGATCCCTATCATTGCACCTCCTGACCAAAGCTTCAGCACTGTATCCATTCCCGCTGTCAATACCTCCAAGGACAGAAGCTCCAATGATGAAATAACTTCTAAAAATCCCCCTCCAAAGCAAGGAGCAGAGCTCCCCAGAGGCAGAGCAACAGGAGTCAGTCAACAGGAAAGCCATACAAATTAGCCATGTTTTGTAGGCCCAACCCAGGGACACCAACCTTTATATTAATTACCTGCAGACCAGTAACGAGGGAAAACCAAAAGCCATCATGCCCTCAGGGACTGACTAGAGAAGCATGGTCAAGTGCAAAAGTCTCAGAGTAAATCATGCTACTAAACCAATTTAAAATCAGAGAAGCATTAAGGCTGGAAAAGGCTTCTAAGATCATCAAGTCCAACCACCAACCCAACACCACCATGCCCAGCCCTGTCCCCAGGTACCATATCCACAGCTTTTTTTTAACTCCTCCAGGAATGGTGACTCCGTTACCTCCCTGGGCAGCCTGTTCCAATGCACAGCAGGATGCTGAATTATTGCCTCTGGGGGTCTGAACTGCACTTTTGTCCTCTTTTTGAGGTGAGCATATTTCAACATACAACCCTTTGATAAAGAGCTTCTCTACAGGTACATTTACTGTCACACAGCTGTCTGTGGTGAGGAATGCGTTGACATTTGTACATTTCCTCCTGTCCTCCCCTTTTTATTGCAGGAATTAAGTTAACTAAGCCTCCAAAACTTGACCTGATGGAAATCTCACTTTAGATCACTCTCTTCAAAAGCATCCTCACCATAACTGTGCTCTACCAGCACAGAAAACCCACAAACCACTGCCCTGATGGAATAAAGCTAAAGGGACATGTTAAGAAAGAGCTATGCAACACATTTTGATGGGCATGGGTGATCAGCCAGGCATGGGAGCAACAGAGCAATGTGTGACAGGAGGTACCCATGCCATGGAGAGGAAGGGAAAATGAGAGAGGTGAGAGAAGCAGAGCCACAGGCAGAGCCATAGCAGAGCCAGGAAGGGCAAACTGCTGACACAACAGCAAGAGTAACACAGGGGAATGACAAAAGGCCACATAAAGGCTTAATTGGAGCTCCATTATCCATTCAGTTCTCCAACAATCCCTTTGGGGTGCATTAAAACCAGTCAAGAGCTGAAAAGGCATCTGCTGCAAGTCATACTGCAGCAGGGAAGGCAGCAGTGGTCCATGCCTTCAGCTCACTTGGGGGCCTTGGTGTGGTGGCATCTCTGAGACATCAGAGCCTGAGTATCTACTCAAAGGTAGCACCTAACAATTGTGATCTGAACTCACCAAAAGACTCTAAGCCCAGGATTTCATTTTGCAGGAGGTAAATTAACTGGATAGAGATTTAATCCCAGGAGCAATTTAGATGTCTAGCAAACACCACATGCAAGGCAGCCCTGGAGGTTTTGAAAACATTTGAAGCCAGGCAGCAATAATGCAAACAATCCTATGGAGAGGTTTAGTTGTGGACAACTTCTCTTAATAAGGTCCATAATGACCTTGTGTGAATAAGAAGTGGAAGATTTCTGCAAGCTGGGGAAGAGATGGCACTCAGAGAAGGAAAGTAAGAAGCAGTCTTCTCAGTGGAGACTATTCTTGCTTCACATTCAGCAAAGAAGAATTTATATACCCAAGACAGCTTAGTCACTGGAAATCTCTGCAATGCACTAAAGCACACCCCACAGGATTCCTGCAACTGTCACTTCCTGGTGCAATTAACATTTTCATAGAATCACAGAATTAATTTGGGTTGGAAAAGACCTTCAAGATCATCGTGTCCAACCATTAACCCAACACCACTATGGCTATTAAGCCATGTCCTGAAGTGAACATCATCTGCATTTCTATATCCCTGGATGCATGAGTGTGATGAGAGAATAAGGATTAGAGGTAAGGATTAGGTAAGGATTAGAGGGGACCTCTGGAGACCATCCAGTTCAACCCACCCTGCTAAATCAGGGTCACCCACAGCAGCTTGCCCAGCATGTCCAGACAGGTTTGGAATATCTCCAAAGAAGGAGACTCCACAACATCTCAGGGCAGCCCTGCTCCAGGGCTCCAGCACCCTCACAGCAAAGAAGTTTCTCCTGAGAAACTGAGGGCTGGGGGTGAAGAGGAAGGGGAGAGGCTCTGCTCGGATGCACCCTGGGACAGGACAAGGGACCATGGATATCAACTCCAGCACAGGAGGTTCCACCTCAGCATGAGCAGGAACTCTGTCACTCTAAGGGTCCCAGAGCACTGGAACAGGCTTCCCAGAGAGGTTGTGGAGTCTCCTTCTCTGGAGACTTTCCAGCCCCATCTGGATGTGTTCCTGTGTGACCTGTGCTGGATTCTCTGGTCCTGCTCTGGCAGGGGGGTTGGACTTGATGATCTTCGTGGGTCCCTTCCAACCCCTAACATCCTGTGATTAGTGACTACTGTCATGGAGAGATGGGCTGTCAGAACACAAGATTCAGGCTGCCAGAGGAGTGATTATTCTTCAGTATGTGAATCATGATCACCTCTACCCCCTGGGATCTCATAGAATTCTGTAGGAAGATTGTAGAGAGGACAGTTCACCACTGCAACAGAAAAAGTGCACTCCCAAAACAGCAGTGCAGGAGGTTTTGCAAGTGTCTGTCACCAGTCACAGAGATACCTCCCTAAAGAGTGGGTTCAGTTTTGAGCCCCTCACTCCAAGATGGACATTGAGGTTCTGAAGTGGGTCCAGAGAAGGGCAACAATGATGATGAAGGATCTGGAGAACAGGGCTGGTGAAGAGCAACTGAGGGAACTGGGGTTGTTTAGTTAGGAGAAGAGGAGGCTGAGGGGAGACCTTCTGGATCTCTACAAATCCCTGAAAGGAGGTTGGGGTGAGGTGGGGTGGGGTCTGGTCTGTTCTCCCTAGTAACAAGAGACAGAATGAGAGGAAATGGCCTCAAGTTGCACCAGGGAAGGTTTAAGTTGGATATGAGGAAAAATTCCATTGCTGAAAGAATGGTCAGGAATTGGAACAGGCTGCCCAGGGAGGTGGCAGAGACCCCATCCCTGGAGGTGCTGAGGAAAACATGTAGACATGGCACTTTGGGACATGGTTGAATGGGCATGATGAGTTTGGATTGGTTATTGGACATGATGATCTTGAAAGTCTTTTCCAACCCAGGTACATTTCTACTGCCTTGGGAGGCAGCCAGGCTATCTGTAGTAACCAGAAAGTTGTGCCCAACAGTTCTATATAACAAATGCCTAGGAATTTAAACAGTGGAAAAAACCCACACCCAATGTGTTAAAGTCATTTTCCTTTTGCCAGGTCCTAAATGATTCCATTTTTTTTCCTGCTCCAAATGATATCATAGAAACCCCATTTCATTTGTTTGCTGAAAAACAGGCTCCAGATAAATAAGAGTGCTGGGTTAGTGGTGAGGAAAAGGGAAAAAGACAAGAAAAAAACAACCAAACAAACCAAACCAACCAACCCAACAAAAAACCCACAAAAAAAACCCCAAAACCACACAATAAAACATTTTAAATCAAGATGATTTAAAAAAAAAAAAACAAAAACAAAAAACAAAAAAAAAAAAAAAAAAAAAAAAAAACAAACCAAAAACAAATCCTAGGAGTAAGTACCTTAAAAAATGCTGCAGAAATTCTGGGAATAATGGCAATTTCAAAGAGCCTGTGAGGAAAGTTTCACTTGGGGAAAAACCAAAAAGGTAATTTTTCAACAAAATTGGATTTGCAGAACCACTCTGTTCATCTCCAGTCATCAGTGTGACTGGTCTCTGAGGCATCACCCAGCTATACTAAAAGAAAGCTTCTTTTCAATAGGGGAGGAGGGAGCTCAGCACTGACAGACAACGCTCAGCTCTTCCCTTAGTTCCTAAGATCCTGATCTTGAAAGATTTATGCTGGCATTTCCCTGCCTGTACCAGGGGGTACATGTTGACAGTAGGCTGAACATGAGCCAGCAGGGTGCCCAGGTGGCCAAGAAGGCCAATGGCATCCTGGCCTGCATCAGCAATAGTGTGGCCAGCAGGAGCAGGGAAGTCATCCTGCCCTGTACTCAGCACTGGGTAGAGCATATCTTGAGTCCTGTGTCCAGTTCTGGGCTCCTCAGTTTAATAAGGACATTGAGAGACTTGAACATGTCCAGAGAAGGGCAACAAGGCTGGGGAGGGGTCTGGAGCACAGCCCTGTGAGGAGAGGCTGAGGGAGCTGGGGGTGTTCAGCCTGGAGAAGAGGAGGCTCAGGGCAGACCTCATTGCTGTCTACAACTACCTGAAGGGAGGTTGTAGCCAGGTGGGGGTTGGGCTCTTCTCCCAGGCAAGCAGCAGCAGAACAAGAGGACATAGTCTCAAGCTGTGCCAGGGGAGGTTTAGGTTCGAGGTGAGGAGAAAGTTCTTTACAGAAAGAGTAATTGCCCATTGGAATGTGCTGCCCAGGGAGGTGGTGGAGTCACCATCCTTGGAGGTGTTCAAAAAAGGATTGGATGTGGCACTTGGAGTCATGGCTTAGTTGTCAGGAGGTGTTAGGTAAAAGGTTGGACTTGATCTCTGAGGTCTTTTCCAGCCTGGTTGATTCTGTGGTAATGTCCATCATGAATCAAGGAGACACAAACCTAAGCACAAAGTGAAACCATCTCAGCAAGCTGAGAGCAAGACCCAAAAGCCTGGCTCAGGACAGCTGGTACATGGCTCCTTCCAGGCTGCTCTGGGTTGATAGTTTGGACCAGTCCAGCCCTGTCCCACATGAGTTTCCTTCTTCCCTGTTCACCCATGAATCATGTGCCGTAAATCTCTAAATCAAGTGCTTAAGTGGCACAAAACTCTGTCCTACAGAGGAGGAAGCATGAAGCTGAGCAAACCTACCCAAGAGGCAGAGAGTGGCAAAGACTCAGCTGGCTCTGGACACATCAGAGCTGAGGTCACAATCACAAAATTGCCTAGGAAAAGATTTTTAAGCTCATAGAGTCAAATCATCAGCCTAACAGTGACAAGTCCTTGACTAAACCATATCCCTAAACACCACATCTACATAACTCTTAAATACTTCCAGGGATGGGGACTCCACCACCTCTGTGGGCAGCCTGTTCCAATGCCTGAGAACCTTTTCAGGGAAGAACTTCTTCCTAATATCCAATCTAAGCTCCCCTTGGTACAACCTGAGGTGATATCCTCTTGTCCTATCACTTGTTACTTGGTTGAACAGACCAACCCCAGCCTCTCTCCAACCTCCTTTCAGGGAGACGTAGAGAGCCAAAAGGTCTCTCCTTAGCCTTATTTTTTCCAGGATGTACAATCCCAGTTCCCTCAGCTGCTCCTCACTAGCCCTGTTCTCCAGACCCTTCACCAGCTTCATTGTCCTCCTTTGGACCTGCTCCAGCCTCTCAATGTCCTTCTTGTAATGAGGGCCCCAAAACTGAACACAGTAGTCAAGATGCAGCAGGTGGAGGTCCCTATCCTGGATGCACCCTGGTCAGGCAGGTTTCTTCTTGTTCTCTTAAACTTAGCAAAACAATAAAAACCTTGGGGAAGAGGAGTTCTCCTGCTGCAGCACCCCACTGCACACCTTTCCTCTGCCAAACCTTCAATTCTTAGAGTGCTTCACCATCATTTGGATTATAATATATTCCACTTCTGTTCTGAAACTGCATTTGGGGTTCAAGCACTTTTGAATGCAAGCTGGCAAAAGAGACACAGTCTGCTGAAGGCTCTTTGAATAACTATGGGAGTGCTTCTGAGCCAGGAGCTCAGCAGAGGGTTCACACTAGTCTGCAATAAAGATGTGGCACTAGCAAAATGCAAGGATGGGGCTGATATGCAGCAAGCAGCAGCAAGCAGCAGCAAGCAAGCATCAGCAAGTAGCAGCAAGCAGCAGCAAGCAAGGAAATATTTGAACCTGAAACACTGGATATTGGTGCTCTGCTGGGACCCCATCTGCAGTGCAGCTCTGGATTCCTGTTGGAGCAAGGCCAGAGGAGGCCACAGCAATGCTGGGAGGGCTGCAACCCCTCTGCTGTGAGGCCAGGCTGAGGCAGTCCAGCCTGGAGAAGAGAAGGCTCCAGGGAAATCTTCTTGTGGCCTTTCAGTGCTTAAAGAGGCTAATCAGAAGGCTGGGGACAGATAGCTGAGCAGGGCCTGTTGTGACAGGACAAGGGGTGATGGTTTGAACTCAAAGAAGGAGATTCAGACTGGAGAGAAGGAAGAAATGTGTGACACTGAGGGTGGGGAGACCCTGGCCCAGGTGGGAGATAACATCATAGAATAGTTTCTGTTGGGAAAAACCTTTAAGATCATGGAGTCCAACCATTACCTAATTCTATCAAGTCTGATGCTAACTCATGTCCCTCAGCATCTCATCTCTCTACGGTTTAAACACCTCCAGGGTGTTTAAAATGCCCCAGCCCTGAAAACATTCCAGGTCAGGTTGCCTGGGACTTGGAGCAACCTGATCTAGCTGCAGATTTCCTTGCCCGCTGCAAAGGAGTTGGACTAGACGACCTTTAAGGGTCCCTTCCGACCCAAACCCAAACCTCTCCATGATTCTATGATTTGAATTATGTGAAAACACGTGCCTGCATGCCTACTACCCATGAAATAAACATTCATCTTGCCTCAGTTGTCTCTTAAACACAAAGGACACAAGGGCTGGAAGCTGAAGTTCAGAGGTTTATCTCCGCAGGGAATCACAGCTCCCGAAAGCTCTGAAATCTGGCACCTACATACAGCCTGTCTGCTTTGCTGACAGCTCCTTTCAGATTCTGCTCCCCTAAAAAAAGCATCCATTTATTTCATTTGTCTTTTCATTCCTCTGTCACTTCCAAAAGTTCAAAGGAATGGGGAGCTTCGTGCGCAGGAGGCGGGGAGCTGACGGATCGACAGCGACGTCTTGTACTGATAATCCCCTGAGCAAGGCAGCCTCGGGGGGAAAACATCTAAACTAACACTCAGCAAGAGCAGAAAGAGATGAAAAAGATGCAAATCATTGTTCTGTGGTTACCTTCCCCCCCTCTCCCTTCCCCATCTCTCCTCCAGGGGAAAGGCAACTGTCTCCTACGCTCTGCTCCAAAACCGGGACACTGCCGTGAACTCCACCTGTGGACTTGGTTAGGTTATCTCCTGAGGTTTGTGTCCCTGCTCAGAGGAGGAAAGTTGGACATCAGAACACAGGGGCTTTCACCTGAACCTAAGGAGAAACTTCCTTACTTTCAGGGTGGTAGAACACTGGACCAGGTTATCCAGAGTGGTTGTGAAGACTTCTTCTCTGGAAGCTTTCCAAACCCACCTGGAACATGTTCTTATGCAACCTGCTCTAGCTGTGGACTAGAGGATCTTCAGATAACCTACTATTCTGGGATTCTATGATCTCTGAAGGGATCTCTAGCATTACCCTGGCTCATCTTGGACAGTTGTCTTTCCTTTGCATGCTAGATCTGCTTACTTCCATGAAAAAGGGATCAAACTCAGCTTTGCATGCTTCCCACCCAGCTCACAGATGTATTGAATACTTCCACCAGCTTCTTCAGGTTGCTCTGGACTTCTGCCATGCATGTCTGCACCCAGAACCATTTTCTTCGACCTCTTTAATGTTGATAAAGATGTGCAGGATGAGTGCCAAGAGGCTGGAGCCAGGCTCTGCTGGGTGATGCTCAATGCCAGCACAAGGGGCGATGGTGGAAGCTGAGGCATAGGAAGTTCCGTGGAAACATGAAGAATTTTTTTTTTTTTCACTGTGAGGGTGACAGAGTCCTGGAACAGGCTGCCCAGGGGGTGTGTGGAGTCTCCCTCTACAGAGATATTCCAAACCCACCTGGCTGTGTTCCTGTGTGAGCTGCTCTAGGTGACCCTGCTCTGGCAGGGGGGTTGGACTGGATGAGCTTTCGAGGTCCCTTCCAGCCTCTAACATTCTGTGATTCCATGAGCAAATGTACTGGGCTGCATAATTATTTATTTTAATTGCCACTTTTAGAGGGCTGTGTGTCACTCAACAGTAAAAATATATAAAAAACTGCCCTGTGGCATCAAGGTTCTCAGCTCTGCAGGCTGCCTGTGTCTCAGAGTGTAAGTCTTCTTCCTTTGCCAGCACAGAAATAAACTCAAACCTCCACAGATAGTCTAATGATGGTGCAGGAAGCACACAGACAAAGAGAAAGCTTCTCAATGAAGTGGTAAATTTGTTTGAAGAACAAAACAAAACCAAACCTTAAAGAATTTCTCCTGAAGATCAGCATCTTTCCACCCACTTGGTGAAAAGTAGATTGTGCCTCTGCTGGAAAACTGAATTAAGAGAAGTCAGACCTTTGGGACGGGGTTAGCAGAGCCTGCCTGGCTCAGATGGTGTGGTGGGTCTGATTGCAGGGAGAGGTGATGTTCACAGCACTGGAACATGCTCTCAGTACCTACACATCACCCCCATCAGTCCATCAAACTCTTGCCAAAGAGTAAAAAAAAATCCATCCCAAAGTGTAGCAGGTCTGTTGGCAGCACTCATGGCACAAGTTCTTGGAGAAAGCAAGCAAGAACTTGTGCAGACCCCAGAAGAAGGGGAGGGAGGGATGTGGCCCAGAGGCTGCACCCACCAAGAGGAGAGGGTAGAGGAGAAGGAAGGAAGGCCATGAAGACCCCAAGCCTGCTGCAAGAGTCAGGCTGTCATTCTGGCAGTTTCCTGGGCTCTGTGTGTGTGGGGGGAGTGGTTGAATCTATTACCCTGTGAAACTTCACATGGAGACACAAACACTTCCTCTACAACCCCAGCAAGGCTCATCTTGCCATCATCAAATTATCCCCTCAGCAGGGGCAAGAGGAGAAAACTCACGTGGAGGAAGAATTGCATTAGGTTTATCTACTGGGCTGCATCGTGAAAACAAACAAAAAAATCCCTCTCTGAGCAAAATTGGCTTTGCAGAGAGCCAAGGGCTGCTGGAGGCAGCACGGCTCCGACACAGTCCCCCTGTCCCCTGCCTTCCCTCCCACACCAGTGCTGGCTGCAGCTTCTCCATACCCTGCCCTGCACCTCCGAGGTTCCCACACATTTTCTCCTTCATTTCACTCTATTACAGTGCTAATTAATTGACCAGATCACGAGAGCCCAGATCTCCCCCCTGGGATGCTGTTGGGTTTGCAGTGACAACTGCAAACAAGATTACGGATGGGCAGCTCTGCACAGGAAGCCACTAAAGCAGCAGCAGCAGCTGCAGCTCTGCTGGGAGGACAAACCCACCATGTCCCATCCCAGCCATATCCCTCTGCCCTCTGTGTTCCCAGCCAGCTCCAGATGCAAGTATTGCACAGCTGGATTTGCCCCTTGCTCTGTTTTTCCTGCATTCAGGGAACAAACTGCCCTTGGGTCCATGCTGCTGTGCTTGCAGAGGGGTTTCTGCTGCCTCTGGGCTGTGCCTGGGCTATCCCTGTTTCCTTGCACCAGGATGCTGTGGGATCTAGCTTTGGCTGTAGCCACTATCCACCAAAGATAAACCCCAGCAAAATTATGCAGAAGCTTGGAAGGATGAAACCTTTTCCCAAGCCCAGAAAACATGAGAGGTTACTGAACAGCTCCATTTGCAGGACCTGCCTCCCTAATCCTCCAGCTGCTCCCTGTGCCCTGCCTCAAACTCTGGAGATATCTCTAGAGTGGAAAAAATGAGATCTCTGAGCAGCATCTCCCCAGCCCAAACCACCACATTGGTATTCTGCTCTTCCCACTCCTGCAAAGCAGCCTTATTTATCCCAACCCAACCAGCCTCCTCCTGCATCCCAGTGAATTATACTGGGCAATAGCTAATGTGACAAATGGGCACCAAGGCTGAGCAGATGACATGGTGCCATCCCCTCCCAAAAGGCAAAGCTTCCAGATGTCCTCTCAGGGGCAGTGCATTGATGTGGGGTGAAATGATGCTCCCTGCAGCTTCCACATGCACACAGCAAAGAGAGAAGGGGGAAGTGGGGGGTGGGAAAAGAGCAGGCAGCCAGTTTGCCTCTCAACTGAACACCACACAAAATATTGACTTTTCAAACTAATCTCATCAGAGCTGCTGGGTACAGGATTTATTCTGAGGCTGGTGCAGGTGCAGCCCTGTGGTTTAACCATTCAGATTTGTTCTGACTTCCAAAAGCATTTTAGCCAAGGCAGGGAGATGATTTGTTTTAATTAAAAACCTATGATCCAAGATCCTGTTCCAACTTCTGTTTCTGTTGCTCAGCCCCAAAGACAGGAGAACCTCTATGTGATAGTTTTAGGCTATGCCTTTAATTTTGTTTTCACAGAGCTCGACCAGAAAAGTAGCAAAATGTAAATAAATCACTACTGGGTGTAAAAAAGAAAATAAAGATATTTCTAACCAATCCCATTGGAAAAATATCTACCATAAGACTTGGTTCCCAGCATTTTCCATCACAGCACCACAGCATAGTAGGGGTTGGGAGGGACCTCTGGAGAGTTTTGTGGTTTTTCCACAGATTTTGAACAGAAAGGAGTAAAATGTAAATAAATCACTATTGGGTGTAAAAAGGAAAGTAATAATAGGTCAAAACAATCCCATTGGAAGAGATAAAGGACTGAAACTAGTGTGCAAAACAATCTCTCTCTCTTCTCACTTCTTCAGGCTGGGAGATAGTAACTTCCTTCTGCTTGACCTTGGCTACATTTTTTTGACTGGTATTAACTTCTCTGCTTCTGTCTCTTGTCCCTTGTGCACAGGAGGGTAGAAGAGGAGGTAAGGAGAGAGAAGCTATTAGCAGCTCCCCTGGTCTTTAGCCAGGGGGGGTCCTTGTGCTATCCATTAATTGTAAATACTGTAAATATTGTATATCACAGGATGCTAGGGGTTGGAAGGGACCCAAATAGATCTTCGAGTCCAACCCCCCTGCCAGAGCAGGACCAGAGAATCCAGCACAGGTCACACAGGAATGCATCCAGATGGGGCTTGAAAAGTCTCCAGAGAAGGAGACTCCACAACCTCTCTGGGCAGCCTGTTCCAGTGCTCTGTGAGCCTCACACTGAAGAAGTTCCTCCTTGTGTTGAGGTGGAACCTCCTGTGCTGTAGCTTACATCCACTGCTCCTTGTCCTATCCCAGGGTGCAAGTGAGCAGAGTCTGTCCCCTCCCTGCTGACCTCCCAGCCCTCAGATATTTATGAACATTTATTAAATCTCCTCTCAGTCTTCTCTTTTCCAGACTAAAAAGCCCCAGGTCCCTCAGCCTCTCCTCACCAGGCAGTGCTCCAATCCCCTAACCATCCTCATAGCCCTCCACTGGACCCTCTCCAGCAGGTCCCTGTCCCTCCTAAACTAGGGAGCCCAGAACTGAACACAGTACTCAAGATGAGGTCTCACCAGGGCAGAGTAGAGAGGGAGGAGAAGCTCCCTGGATCTGCTGGACACACTCTTCTTAATACACCCCAGGATCCCACCAGGGCACATTGCTGTTCCATGGATAACTTGTTATCCATCAGGTACCTCTCCACAGGGCTGCTCTCCAGCAGATCACCTCCAAACTTGTACTGGTGCAGGTTATTATTCCTCCCCAGAGGAATATTTGTACACATTCATTGCATTCCATTGCAGATTGCAGTTTTGCTTCTAAGTACAGATTTCATTTGCTTCCAACTGAGCCGGTCTGGCAAATTTAATGTCAGAGGTAGGGGGAGGAATTTTCAACCCACCACACTCTACCTGGGAGGAGGTAAAGTCTACATCACCCAGGAAGGTGGTAGAGTCATCATCCCTGGAGGGGTTCAAAAAAAATGTGTGGATATGGTACTTTGGGACATGATTTGGTGGTGTGGGGTTGATGATCTTGGAGGTCTTTTCCAACCTTAAGGATTCTGTGATTTTGTGCAAACTGTTTAACACTTGATGCTCTTTGCACTTAGAAACAACCTGGGCATGAATTGTAAAGGAATATGGAATCCCAGTTTCTCCCCTCTCTTTTCATCCCTCTCTTTTCTGGCTCAGAATGGCAGGGCACAGTAGACAGATTTGGAGTCTGCCAGAAAGAGGAGCTGGTGTTTCCCAGCAGCAATGTTTGTCTTTTCTCTCATGCTCTTGATCTAAAGCATTTTACAGACCTGAATAACCAAGCACTGGGAACACCTCAAAACTCATTTGTACAAACCACTGTCCTCAGAGCATAACTGGAACCAGAGTCACATTCCCTGAGTTTGGGAAAAATAAATTCTCATGTCTGAAAGTTGATCAAATAGCATCCATGAAAGAGCCACTGCATCACTGCAGACCCACTGCAGAGCACGCCAGAGAAATCCAGCTCCAGGACAATAAGCATTAAGAAGAGTGTGACCAGCAGGTTGAGGGAGGTTCTCCTGACCCTCTGCCCTGTCTAGGGAGGCCTCACCTGGAGTATTGTGTCCAGTTCTGGGGTCCCCAGTTCAAGACAGCCAGGCAGCTACTGGAGGGAGTCCGACAGAGGGCTACAAGGACGATTAAGGGAGCAGAACATCTCTCTTGTAAGGAAAGGCTGAGAGACCTGGGGCTGTATAGCCTGGAGAAGGCTAAGAGTGGATCTGATCAGTGTTTGCAAATACCTTAAGGGTAGGTACCAAGGAGATGGGGCCAGTCTCTTTTTACTGGTGCCCAGTGATGGGTGAGAGGCAAAGGGACTCAACGTGAGGAGAAATTTCCTTGCTCTGAAGGTGCTGGAGCAGGCTGCCCAGAGAGGTTGTGGAGTCTTCTTCTCTGAAGACTTTCAAAACCCAGCTGGACATGTTCCTGTGTGGCCTGCCCTAGGTGATCCTGCTTTGGCAGGGGAGGTTGAACTAGATGATCTCCAGAGGCCCCTTTCAACCCCTAACATTCAGTGATTCTGTGGTTGAGCACCAGTGGGAGCAGCTCAGGGAATGTGGGCAGAGGAAGATGAGTGATGGGTGGTGAGCCTTTAAAAAATACAGAGGGAGAAAGATAGAGAGGAAAGGGGGCAGACACCATGGGAGAGACCATGGGAGGTCCAGCACCCCTGTGCCAGGTCAGGCTCAGCTCTTTCCCCTGGCTTCCAAACAGGGTTCAAAAGGTACTTCCAAAATCTCCTCTATGCTCTTTTTCTCTTTGCATTTTGTTCTGAATAAAAGCAGACCCTGTGGAAGCAGCCAAAGGGGACATTTGCATTGTTGTTCCAAGCTGGCCATGGTGGCTTTGCTCATGTGAGGGAGAATGGGACTTCACTGGCTGCTTCCAGCCTTCAAACCCATCCTGACTATGGTCTTGCATGCTGAGGACTGGCTACTGGTTACCAGGCAGCTGTGTATTTAAGAAAAAAACATTGAAGACTGTCTTAAGCATTTAAGAGACTTGGAGATGTCTATGCATGGTACTTCCACTCATACAGAGTTGGCACCAGGATGAGAAAACCATTTGGAAGCAGGAGGGGTGTTCTCTGCAAAACACTGCTTGGTGCATGCTCCCTTGGGAAAGACACTTCTGAGATGGAGGAGAGTCCCTCTTTCTTCAGCTCTATATTGACTCAGCCTGAACTAGTATTTGCAGGGATGTTTTTTTTTCCCTCCCTCTAAACACCTCCTCAGCCAGCTGAGGGACCAGGGAGAGCCATTCTAACTGGAGCAGAACTGATGGCTGCCACCTAAGGAAGTGAAAGTCAGCTGCTTTACACACTGATAGGATGCAATTTAAAGCCCATATGGGAAATGAAGGAGGTGAAAACATATCTGAGAGACCTTCCACGTCTCTACTACCTGCTTATGCTCAGGTCTTGGCCATATCCTGCTTCTCCAAGGTTGACCATCACTCCTTAGGCAATGCATGCTCCCTTTATTGTTTCAAAGCACAGATGATTCTCTCTCTCTCCTACCTGGTTTTCCACTGCTTCTACCCCATGCTCATCTCCTGCAGCCCCATTGCTGTTCTTCCAAGACCCTCCCCCTTGGCAGCTTCTGCCACCTGGAACCACCATCCTGTATCCCACCAACTCACTGCCAGCTTCATCTGCAAATGCATCTCCAGGCCCTCTCCTGCTGTTCCTTTGAATTCCTCCCTCCTGCTGCTGCTGTTCAGTCTTTAACTCAGGCTTTGCATTATTTAAAGCATTATCAAGGCATGCTTGGAACAGAGTCTGCACAGAAGACTCATGGTAGAGGAAGCTGGACCCACAGCAAAAGTATCCTGAGAGCCAAAATTGTGATAGTTGGAGGGAACCTGCTTGGCTGGAAGAGGGGAAGGCTCTGTCTGGCTACCAGTATGGATTTTCTCTCTCCTTGGGACTGATACAAGATCCTCTTCAAGATGCCTTCTGTTGCCTGCAACTTTGGGGTGAAGTTTCCTGGTTGCACTCCCTGGCCATATGCCACCAAGATAGAGCTGTCCCTTCTTGTCCCACCTTTACTGCCCTTGTCACCTAGCACCTGCCACAACCACAGGCTTGTGGGCACTATGTCCTCCTTAAAATCATTCCTTGGGGATGACTGCAGGGCTGAAGCTCTCCCAACAATTCAAACTCAGCCTCCTCTCCCTGCCATTCCCTTCCAACAAACATGAAAACTGCTCCTCAAGGGGAGATGGGAAACACACCCAAAGCCCCTTCCAAAAAGGATTTTGTTTCCAGTCAGATGGAATCCCACTGGAGACAGTGCAGGTGTAGAAATGCTTTGCTGAAAGATGAGGTGACTTAAGGCCCTGCAGACAGTTTGGGTAAAGCCAGATAAGAATTGGCAAAGGGAACCTGTTCCCTGAACAACGCTTCCCTGGGTGGATTTTCCTTGGTTTTTTTGTTTGTTTTTTTTTTCTGGGTGGGGTGGGGATAAGCAATAAGATGATTGTATTCTTCCGGAACTCTCCTGGCCCAGGAGAAATGAAACTTGAGATGAAGCTCTCTCTTCAAGAGCTCTGAGATCCAGGAAAGTACTCTGTACAGAGACTCATTTTTATCCTTACAAGTAAAACACCAGAAGCATTTTTTTTTCCAAGGCCCTGGAGCACTTGTGAAATTCAGACAAAGCTTTGCTGCCTGCAGACAGCCCCCAGGGCTGTCCCTTCCCACTGTAGGGACAATTACCTGAAGTTTCTGATTCTTTTCACTAATCCCACCCCAGCTGTAGGGAACACAAGGGCCACAGTCCCTGACTGCATGAAAGAGCAAGGTGAAAGCTGAGTCCAGGAGTCCTGCTGCTCTAAAACCAGAGCACACATCCTCCCTTTCTTGCTTGCTCTGAGCAAAGCCACTGCAGGTATTTCTATGGGCTGAAGGGTCATAAATGGCAGTGGTTTCATCTGTGAGCTGAATTTTAGGGATGGCTCCACACTTTTCTGCTTCCCCATCAAAGAGCTCAGCTCAGGAACCTGATTTTCCCGATGGATAAGTTTGATTCTTGAGCAGCTCTGGTGAGACCAGTCTTACTGGAGGACACCAGTGGGACAGGATGGTGCTTCCTCCTCTCTCCATTGCTCATGTGCTTGGATGAAGCTCACAAGGTGTAATGGGGGCAGTAAAATCCTTGTGATTCTCACAGTCCAGCCCATTGTGGGGTGTGTTTAGCTCATGACCCCCCCAGACACACTGCAAACCACTGTGGCTCCCCCAAGGCTAAACCATTGCTTTGAAAACTGAGTACTGGAATCCAGAGCAGGATTTCCAGGGTTGTTTCTATCACTTGCCAGGAGGCCAGGAACAAGTTTTTAAAAGACTTTTAAGAGGCTTTTACAAAGCTCCACCCAGTTCAGTCTGGACAGTGCTGGAGGGTAGTAAAAGAAGACAGAACTGCTTATATCCGGGTTAGACTCTTCTGACTCTCATAAACTTGGTAACAGCTAAAGTTTATTAGCAAGCAAAGGCTGATGGATGATCAGTCAAGAAGCAGTAAACTCCCAGAAAGCCACACATTGGCCAGAAATATGTTTTGGGAGATTTTTTTTTTTAATCCCTGCCATAAGAGCCTGGACTGTCCTTGCTTTTCCAGCAAGGTCTGTTTAAAATCACACTGCACAACAGACAGGAGGCAGCTCCTGCTGCCAGACCTGCCTCTGCTCCAATGCCTGAAACCAGCAGGACCAAACCAGCCCAGGGCAGCACCATGAGTAAAGCTTATGCTGGCACAACGTGGTCAGCCTCAGAGCTGAACCAACCTCAGCAGAACTGGTCAGACATGACCTGCACAGCCACCTCACCCTGCTTGGAGCATCCCTCCACACAGCCAAGGGATGTTGAACAGCAGCACAGTTCTGAGAGCAGCCAGGCAGATTCAAGGTTCCTGACTCGAGAGGCTCACCAAGAACAAAGCTTCTCTCTTCCAAAAAAGGAATTCCAAAATGCTCCCAAGCATGTTGCATGAACAACTGGGTGCATTGCTGTGTTCAGCTGCAGTTCACCCACAGCAAGCACTTTCCCTTCTGCCCAAAGAGGGCTTAGCTAAGAGCAGATCCCTCCAGGATGGTTTGACGCAGCACACAACGAGACAGATCTCAGGAGCTCCTACACAAGCAGCCACACTTAGCAAAACCTCTTGTGCTCCTCAACAAATCCAGTCTGGAAGCTATTGGAAGTTGACTGAAGTTGCATTTGAAAACCAAAAAAATGGACCACTTACCTGCCAGAATATGCTGTCTATTGTATTGCCCAGAAAGCCATCTCTGCCTTCTGATGATACCAGCTTAGGTCCCAGAATAGTCATGAATTCATCAAAATCAACCTGGCCATCCCCTGGAATGAAAGAAAAAGATGAAAGTTTTTACTGAGTGTCACTTAGTGTCAATGTCCCACGTGCTGCTCTGGATCTACTACGCATCATAGATCCCTACATGCAAGATGGCATCTCCTGCACCAACTTCATGGTGCCTACAGACTAGACTAGACTAGACTAGACTAGACTAGACTAGACTAGACTAGACTAGACTAGACTAGAATAGAATAGAATAGAATAGAATAGAATAGAATAGAATAGAACAGAATAGAATCAAGAAGGTTGGAAGAGACCTCAAGGATCATCGAGTCCAACCTGTCACCCTACACCTCATGCCTATCTAAACCATGGCACCAAGTGCATGGTTTTTGTTGTTGATAAGCCAAATGTGTTGATAGGCCAAAGAATGGTCCACATTGTGGCATACCCTGAAGAGAGGACCAGACAATAGGAATTAACAGGTATAGTTGAGGATTCCCCTGCTCACTGTGGGGAGGTCAGACTAGATGACCTTTGGAGGTCCCTTCCAGTCTGGACCATTTGATGATTCTATGATTCCCCAGCCCTAGAGAGTTTGTAGGCAAGACACAAATTAAAAAACCCAACAGTTCTGGCAGGAGGACAGCAGCCATCAGCTTGGCCACAGCTCTTCCTCACTACAGAGCTGCCAAAGAGCCAGGTCTCTGCAAACACTTTATGGGTCCAATCCCACTCCCCAGAGGAAGGGAGTGCAGAGGGAAGAGCCAGATGAGATCAAAAGGCTTCAAGTTGCACCAAGGGAGGTCAAAGAAGCCAGTAAGGTCTGCAGAACAGATCTGGTGAGGAGCAGTTGAGGGAATTGGGATTGTTTAGTCTGGAGAAAAAGAGGCTGAGGGAAGACCTTCTGGCTCTCTACAACTCCCTGAAAGGAAGTTGGAGCCAGGTGGGGTTGGTCTCTTCTTCCAGTGACAGAACAGGAAAGAGACACAAGTTGCACCAGAGGAGGTTTAGGTTGGACATTAGAAGAAGCTTCTCTGAAAGGGTTATCAAACACTGGAACAGACTCCCCAGGGAGACGGTTGAATCCTCATCCTTGAAGGCAGAGACGTGGTGCCAAGGGCCATGACTTAGCACCAGCCTTGGTGGAGTCAGAGAATGGTTGGATTGGATGATTTTAAAAGCCTTTTCCAACCAAACCCACCCTGTGACTGGATGACTCCACATGACATTTCATTTCAGCTTTCCAACAGCATCCCTCTCTTCACAACCCTGTGTGCTCCGCATGCAGAGCAGGCAGTGTAGACACAGCTTTGGTGCCATTAGCAGGAAGAAGAACCTGCTCCTGCCACTAATGAACTGAGGCTGTGCAGTCCTAAGCCCCTGCAGTACATCCTGTGTTTTGTAAATGAGGCACATTGCTGTTTGAAGTGTATCTGAGCGTGGTATTCAACGGTCCTGTTCCCTTGGAGAACATCTGCGGTGTTTAGTGAAAATGGCAAAAAAGAGAAAAAAAAAGGAGAAGAAAAAAAAAAAAGGAAATTCATGTCTGGGGAAAGATCTTCAATCTATCTGCTTCTCTGAACAGCCTAGTTCAATGTCTGTGTGCATCTCCTTCATAGAATCATTAAGGTTGGAAAAGAACTCTTAGACCATCGAGTCCAAGCATCATCGGTAAGTCCACAGACACATCCACCTCCACATTATTAGGCCAGTTGGCATGGGTGGATGTTTTAAACCCTCCTCCAAGTCTGGAAACAAAAATCAGCAACTGTAAGACTCTCTGGCTGCTTTTTATTCAAATTCAGCTGGAACTGGCTGCATCCACCTCTGCAGGTAGTTTAGCTGTTGCTAAATTATTAAGTGTAAGAAGTGTCTAAAGCCAGCAGACTAAAGCAGATCAATGCAAGGGGCTGCTATTAAAATGTCACTATTGACTGCAGCTCCTGCAGCAGCCCCTGCATGACAGCTTTGCCATGTGGACTGCACACTGCTGCTATCTGTCCCTTTTATTTCATTTCATGTGCTCCATCTGAGCATTATGCACTGCTGATTGAAATCTCTCCCTGTCCTTATCTTCACAGAAACACAATGTGAAAAATAAGCAGAGTCAAACGGCTCCCTTGCCAGAACACTGATCTCCATTCACTAGGCTCTGCCCAGAATTTCTTGAAGAACAAGAATGGATATCCTGGGGGTGAGCTAGTGATGGAGACTTTGCAAGGAAACCCAGCAGGGATTCATAATAGCTTTGATCCTGCAACGTGCAAAAAGCCCTCCTCCAACTGCTCTATTTGCTCACACCTTCAGGGCTCAGCACAGGCTGAAGGGTTTCTCAGGGCTGCAGCCAGCTGAGCACCCGCAGGATGGAGCTGCTTCCTGGGACAGCTTACTAAGCAGAAGAGGAGAGGGCTGGGCACCTCATCACCTGGAAAGGCATTCTTTAAAACATTTCTGGGCTACAGGGAAATGTGCTCCTTCTGCTTCCCCAAGGGAGGCATCAGCTTATGCCATCGAGTCGGGTTGCATCAGTCACATCACGTCGGATCCTGCTGGGGAAGGTAATGCAAGGTGACAGTGGATGGTTTACACTGCAGCACTTCACTTCAAGGGAAAGGCAGTGACAAGCCCGTGCCCTCTGATGGAAACTGGGTTAAATAAATCAACCAGATTAGCAAGAAAACAATTTGCATTTTAAAGGGATCCTAGTACCTGCCCCTGCATATATTTGGTCTGTCCATATGTGACCCCAAAACGCTGAGTTATCTGGTTTGTGTTTTCTACACTGGCACTTCACCCACAGAGCAGGGGCAGGACTTAGTCCAACTCATGAGAAAGCTCATGCCAGGGCTCCTGGTCTCTGTGTCTGACTCACAACAAGACTCTGGGCAAACCCTTGCTCATGACTTTTCCCTGTGCCTTTGCCAGGGATCATAACTAACTTCACAGGGTTTAATTATCAGCTTTATTATAACATTTGCCACAACCTCAGAAGAAAGATGCCATTACCAAAAGCATTATCTCCTTACTCACTGCTTTCTCAATTAAAGCTCTTAACTAGCAAGAGAACTAGACCTCAAAACATTTTGCCTGGTAGAAATACCCCTTTAACATTCATTTCAAGCAGCAGAAAGCAAACCTCTGTGCCATCAAGATCTCAGGAGGCTGCAACATCATAATATCATGAAAGAGAACTCACAACTTTGGCTGAAAATTTCTTTTTAGAGCGTTCAACATCCAGGTGATTATCAAAAAAACAACACATAGGCTCCAAGATGCACCCAGTGCAAGGCGAAAAGGCACAAGTGTTGCTCTCCACAACCACAGCATAACCAGGTAAATCCCAATTCCCACATTGCCTGGAGGATCTACAAGCATTAGGCCACCCATCAGCTCCTGGGAGCACTCAGCTTGGAATGTGTTGGGTAGAAGCATCAAAATGCCTTCCTCCTCTGAGCCATAGTCACGGACGTGGTGCTACGAGCTGCTGTGTGATGAACATATCAAGCATCTGCTTGAGACTCTGCACTGGAGACAAATCAAACCCAGCACACACATCTCCATGTTTGGCTTTGCTGTGCCTCCACAGCTGTGCTCCTCACTTAGGAGTAGTTGATATTCAGAGTGACGTTTACTCAGAACTGAACTTCCAGGTGGGTTGAAGGGATGGGAGGAAGGGGAGGAAAATGCCAGGCTGGAGCATGTGTGCCTTCTGCACTACGCTCATCTTCCCTTGCTCCTTTCCACAAGCCATCCAGCAAGCCCCAAACAACACTGTGGTCAGTGGTGACCACACAGCTCCACCTTCTTGCTGTCTCCCAGGGCCAATTTATGTGCAGTGTTCCAATCCTCCCCCATACTCTGCCCTCAAGCTCACACAAACTGTTTTACAGAATCCCAGCTGGTAGGGGTTGGAAAGGATCTCTGGAGATCATCCAGTCCAAACCCTCTGCTAAAGCAGGGACACCCACAGCAGCTTGCCAGGATCACGATGTCCAGTTGGATTTTGAGAAGCTCCAGAGGAGATTCCACAACCTCTCTGGGCAGCTTGGTGCAGTGCCCTGCTACCTTCAAAGTAAAGAAGTTCTTCCTTCAGTTCAAGTGAAACCTCCTGTTCTTGAGCAAGAACTCAGCACAGTGAAGGATAACAACCTTGTAAGGAGGGATGGGGCATAAGCAGGCAAAAAGTTATGGCCAGGATGGAGAGGTCTGTCCTTCTCATCCAGTGATGGCTGCAGCTATTCTCCTCTCCCTGCTCCCACCAGTTGCAAACACAGACCAAGTTTATTAACCTGAGCCACACTGAGATCCTTGATGGGGATCCCTGATGGGATCTCAGGGAATGTGTCCAGAAAAGGGCCATGAGGATGAGCAGAGGGCTGGAGCCTCCTCCTCTCTCCTAAGAGGAGAGACTGAAAGAGTTGGGGGCTGTTCAGTCTGGAGAAAAGAAGGCTCCGAGGTGACCTTCTTGTGGCCTTCCAGTATCTGAAGGGGG
Organism: Indicator indicator; assembly: GCF_027791375.1. Taxonomy (NCBI): domain Eukaryota; kingdom Metazoa; phylum Chordata; class Aves; order Piciformes; family Indicatoridae; genus Indicator; species Indicator indicator. The sequence continues at coordinate 9,603,772 of NC_072039.1, forward strand.
CTACAAGAAGGCTGGGGAGGGACTTTAAAGGCTCTCAGGTAGTGATAGGAATGGGGGGAATGGAATAAAGCTGGAAGTGGGGAGATACAGACTGGACATGAGGAAGAAGTTCTTCGCCATGAGAGTGGTGAGAGCCTGGAATGGGTTGTGCAGGGAGGTGGTTGAGGCTCCATCCCTGGAGGTGTTTGCAGCCAGGCTGGATGAGGCTGTGGCCAGCCTGATCTAGTTTGAAGTGTCCCTGCCCATGGCAGGGGGGTTGGAACTGGCTGAGCCTTATGGTCCCTTCCAACCCTGACTGATTCTCTGACTGATGATGGATGAGGGCACTCACATATTGCAATAACCTCTCTGCAGCCTGGCAGAGCAGGGAAACCTCAAGGCACGTGGTGCAGGTCTGGGGGCACAGGTAAAGACCATCAGGTGTCAAGGTGGGTGAGGCCCAGAGGAGTTCCAGCCAAGGTGTGAACCAAATTGCATCCCACCCCTGGGTTACCATCCATCAGCCAAGGGATGGCCACTGCTTGTGTGGGAAATCTTAGCAAAACACCAGAGCTGAGCTTAACCCCTGGCTTTAAACCACCTAAACCATTGATTTAGGGACTTACAGTGATGCCCTTTTTTTTTTTTTTTTTGTTCTCCCCCATAATGCTTCCCTTTAATCTTGGCATTAATGTCAAAGAATCAGAAGAGGGTTAGCAACCATGTGGCTGAGCCTTGCATGACTAAATTCTATGACTCAACATCTCTGGCCACATCATCAGAGAGAAGCCAGATCTGCTTACCATTACCAGTCAGTCAGCATTGACTGGGTGCTAAGTGCTTCCAGATACTCACTAAGGTTTGCTCTCTGCAAGACACTCTCTCAGTTCTGACAAAAACCAGGCAAATGTCATAATAAAAGGGAACAGCCACGAGATGTGCTGTCAACAGCCCCAGGAGCATCATGTGAGCCTGGCTAATTGTTCCATGGCTGAAAGAGGAGGGCTGAAGGCATCCAGCAACATCCTTGGGTTCTCTGGGAAGCTTTTTGGTGCCCAGAGACCACAGCTGGCCAGCAAGGGGTCCTGGACCTGACAGAGTCCCAATGTGCACTCTTCACTCATTGGGTGCAGAAAGACCTTGGGGACTATTTCAGTTTGAAGAGCCCCAGCATTGATGTTTGCCATGCTGTGAACTCAGTGTGGCTTCAACCATGGAGCTCCACAAAGCCACAGTGGGGAACGGTTGGAACCTGCACCATGTCCAACATCCACTTGTGCCAAGCACACCAAAGATGATGGAACAGCAGCAAAAAGCAATGTGGAGCTGGGAAATCAAATTGTTTTCCAGCTCCTCATCACACTGCAGCCCAAGGAAATGTGCTTTGGGCCCAGCTGCCCCAAGGGAGGGGCATCTGCACCTCTGAAAAATGTCTGCTAGGTCTTCTTAAAAACCCCAGTGGGATGTAGAAAAAGGAAAAGCATCAGAGACTCAGCATATAAAGAAGCCTGCAAAGTTACCACTGCACTCCCAGGGCTGGACACACATCTGTGGGAGCTGAAGGAGCCTCCAGCACTTCTGAAGGAGGATTTACCCTCCTCAGCTTCTTGCCTTCAACCTCGATTCGTTCATGTTGGGGTTGTACTTCCAGACCCCTAGGCCAAAGAGGTTTCAAACTTCCATCAGCTCCTCTTACTGGAGCAGTGTGCATGCTGCTGGTGTGTAAGATGCTGAGGGGCCTGGAGCATCTCTATGAGGAGGAAAGGCTGAGAGCCCTGGGACTGTTGAGCTTGGAGAAGAACAGCCCCAGAGAGGATCTGACTAATGCTCAGCAAGAGCTAAAGGACCTGTGAGGGACAAGAGGATGGAGCCAGACTTTTGTCAGTGGTGCACCATGACAGGACAAGGGGCAATGGGCACAAACTAGAACCCAGGAGGTTCTATGTGAAGATGAGAAGAAAATTCTTTGGTATGAGGATGCTGGAGCCCTGGAGCAGGCTGCCCAGAGAGGTTGTGGAGTCTCCTTCTCTGGAGAGATTCCAAACCCACCTGGACATTCTGATTTTGAGCAACCTTGCTGTGGGTGAGCCTCTTTTATCAGAGGGCTTGGACTAGATGATCTCCACCTTTCCAATCTTCACCATACTGGGATTCTGGGATTGTGTGATAAGAGCTGAGCACAGAAAATCAAAGCCCTCTCTCTAAGTTGATGGCCTTTCAGCTTCAGCCCAAGTATTTTGTCTTCCCTCAGCCCCTTTGACTTTAAAGAAAAGAGGAAGGGAAGGTTGCATTTGCTGGAGGATGTTTAGTAGGAAACATGCAAGTGTTTGAGGGTAGGCAGAGCTCTGCAGTCACCTTGTCAGGGCACCAAGGAGGAAAACAACAGCATGAGATACCTCCAGCTGCATTCTTACACCAATCCAAGCTCCACCTTGCCTTTCTCTTGGTTTATTTGTCCTGATCCCACATAGGATCTACCATCTGTAGTGGTTTGCCCAGGCTGGATGTGCTGGGCAGGGACATTGCAGTAGATAACCCCTAAACCATGCAGGACCTGGAAGAGGAGAGAGGGATTGGGCTGAGCTGAGCTGCTAAATCTCTGCATCTCAGGGAGCAGCAGCCTGTGTGGGGGCTCTTGCAAACTCTGCTGCCAGAGCTCTTCTGCTTTGAAGAAATAATTAAATGCTTGGAAGAGCAGCAGTGTGAACCCTTCTCACCCTCCATCCCATGGGAGAGCCCCAACCCTCAGCCTCCTGTCGACTTCTGTCTGTCCAAATGTCTCCCATCGGAGCAGCTCCCTTGGAGGACATAATTAAATATTCATTGGGCTGGAGAGAGACAGAATGGAAGAGGGAAAAAAAAAAAAAAAGAGAGAGAAGGGGGAATATGTGCATGGATTGCATTGCCATACTCAAGGGCAGAACAGGGACTTACACCTGGGTTTCAGATTCTTGTGCATTAGAATCACAGAATGGTTTGGGTTGGAAGGAATCTCTAGAGGTCACCTTGCCCACTCCCCTGCAGTAAGCAGGGACATCCCTAACTAGCTCAGGTTGCTCAGAGCTCCATCAAGCCTGACCTTGAATGTCTCCAGGGATGGAACCTCTACCACCTTCCTGGGCAACCTGTTCCAGGGTTCCACCACCTTCATAATCTGGATAATCCAGCCTGATTGCCTCCCAGATCAGCCTTTTCCCTGGCCAGTCTCAGGATAATCAGGTTCCCCTTCCTCCTTAAAGCTTTCTTTTCATGGCACTAAATGGAGGCACACATTTTAACAGAGATGAGGATCTGCTGTGTGCAGACTGATAAGTATTCACACTTCTATTTATTTTTTTTCCCCCTGGAGTTTGACCTCCAGAGTGCAGCTAGGTGATATATTTAAAGTTAATGAGCTAGTCTTTTGCAGCTTGGGTCCCAGGCACACACAACACTCCTGTTTATTTTTATGCTCTTAATAGCTAGCTGCAGTGCCTCTCTGCCCTGCTCTGTGTCATTGTTTGTGCCCAGAAAGTCACCTGTGCAGTACTAATGCAGGCTGGGGAAGGCTCTTGCTGCTGTGCCTTGAAATGATGCAGAGGATGTGCACAGAAAAGCTCCAGCCAGGGGATGTTTCCCAGACATGGATTTCAATTTCAGAGAGGTTAAGGGCAGAGGAGAACTATCAGATCACCAGCCTGACCCTTTCCCCAGCAGGGAATTTCTGCCTAATTACAGCCTCGATCCAGAACTTCAATGAGAATTGAGGAAAAGTCTCTCATAGAGCTTTTGACTTTGAAAACAGTTTTAATAATAACAGCCACCCAGGAAATCTACTGAAACAAAGAGACCAAGCTCCACCACAATGCTGGCACAGTTATTTTGCAGTGGGGAAACTGAGGCATGGAGCATCACCTCCCCAAACACTACCAGAGTAGAGCCTGCCAGTGGAGTCAGGTGCTAGACTTCCCTTGGCATGGACATGCAACACTTGGCATGGGACATGCAACTCTTGGCATGGGACATGCAACCAGTCCCCAGGATGGAGAAAGACAACAACAAAACCTTTCCTATTTCCAAAGAGTCCTGTTTGCACTCCCTTGGCATTTTGTGCCCCAGAGCCATCTGCAGAGGGGCTCTGATGCCCCCTAACAAACCACATATGTAAAATAGACAACCTCATTGAATCATGGAATGCACTGGCTTGGAAGAGACCTCTAGAGGTCATCTAGTCCAGCCCCCCTACAGCAAGCAGGCTCATCCCCAACTAGAGCAGGTTGCTCAGAGCCCCATCAAGCCTGACCCTGAATGTCATCAATTTCTCCTTGGGGACAGCCAAAGCATATCCACCAGCCATTATTTTCCTGTCCACCAGCTCTGCCACACATCATAAAATCATAGAATCATAGAATCAGTCAGGGTTGGAAGGGACCACAAGGATCAGCCAGCTCCAACCCCCCTGCCATGGGCAGGGACACCTCACACTACATCAGGCTGCCAGAGCCTCATCCAGCCTGGCTGCAAAAACCTCCAGGGATGGGGCCTCAACCACCTCCCTGCACAACCCATTCCAGGCTCTCACCACTCTCATGGCGAAGAACTTCTTCCTCACATCCAGCCTGAATCTCCCCACTTCCAGCTTTATTCCATTCCCCCCAGTCCTGTCACTACCTGAGAGCCTAAAAAGTCCCTCCCCAGCTTTCTTGTAGCCCCCTTCAGATACTGGAAAGCCACAAGAAGGTCACCTCAGAGCCTTCTCTTCTCCAGACTGAACAGCCCCAACTCTTTCAGTCTGTCCCCATAAGAGAGGTGCTCCAGCTCTCTGATCATCCTCTGATCATCTCACTGCCTTAGTGACTTTTGTGAGGAAGACCTTCAGGGGAGCTGAAGGAAAGGGTAAAATATCTCCACTGAAGCCCAACTGCCCCTTCAGGGCACCTCCAGGTCCTGAGATTTTAGGAGCAGCTGTGCAGAACTGGCTGCTCTGCTTCAACAACAGCCACACAGAAAAGATTAGCAACTTGTGCAGACATATTGCTGGGGTAGGAAATTTCCATGGAGCCTGAGAAGCTCCAAGAGAGCCCAGAAAGATGGAGCTCCATCCAACCCTGAGAAAAAGACCTTGAGAGATACTCTTGTTGACAGGCAGTTGGCTCATCTTGCAAGGAAGAGGAAATGGCTACAGAGGGCTTGTTTGCTTCCCCATTAAAAACAAAGATCTATTAACTCCCCATGTTTGCCCAGGAGGAGCCTGTCTGGCAGCTGACCTGAGAGACAGTGATGGAAGAGGGCTGGAGGCTCTGCCTCTGTGGTGCCATATGTGAAACGTCCTGAGCTCCACCACGAGCACTAAACCAAGCAGGATGCTGCTAGTGCTTGGCAACAAGAAAAGTCCAGGCCAAGAAAGCTGCAGTAAAAAAAACCCCAATCCATCAGACAGCTGCCAAGCAGGGTGCCAGCTTCATGCCAGCCCTAGGAAGCCACAGGATGCCCCAGTTACTGTCCCTGTCACCAAGTGTCTGCAGGAAAGGCGCTGCAGAGCATGGCAGCCTCCAGCATGGCCAACTGCAGGTCCTTGTCTCTTCCTACCCCTGGTTCCTGGATCTTCTCCCCTGTGCGAAGGCAGTCAACAAGGAAAACAGAGAGGGTTCATTTTGCAGGGCTGTGTTGAACTGTTCCCATAGAATCCTGCAGTGCACCAGTTTGGAAAGGACCTCTAAAGATCATCTTGTCCAACCCCCCTGCAGCAAGCAGGTTGCTCAGAGACCCATATCAACTCTGAGTGATCCAGGGATGGGGCTTTCACCACCTCCCTGGGCAACCTGCTCCAGTGTCTCACCACCCTCACAGCAAAGAACTTCTTCCTAATGTCTAATCTAAATCTACCCTGCTCTAGTTTCAAACCAGTGCCCCTCATCCTGGCACCACATGCCCTTATAAATAGACAAGTTCTACCTTTGCAAGTTGTAATCAGTTGATCCCTCTGTCAAATGGCACAGGAGGAGGAAAATCACATCCTTGCTACCCAGGACTTTAATTATTGTTGCTTCCCATGCTCAGAGAATAGCAGGAGAGCTCTGTGTGCATCACAGCAGCTGTCAGACATCTCAAGACAATTCTGAGACAACCAGCAAGCCACAGGTTCATTAAAAGAGAGGAAGATGTGTTCCCTGTGGCACACATTCTGACACCAAAAGCACAATACCAGGATACTGCATTTCAAGGAATCACTAAAATTAAGTTGGGACACAAACAAAGAACAAGGCATTGCCTGAGAGGAGGTTGGAGTGAGGTAGGGGTCAGTCTCTTCTCCCAAACAATGAGTTACAGGGCAAGAGGAAATGGCCTCAAGTTGCACCAGGAGAGGTTTAGGTTGAATATTAGGAAAAATTTCTTTGTTGCAAGAGTGGGGAGGCATGGGAACAGGCTGCCCAGGGAGGTGGTGGAGTCCCCATCCCTGGGGGTGTTCAAAAAATGTATGGCCATGGCACTTGGGAATATGGTTTAGTGGCCATGGTGGTGTTGGGCTGGCAGTTGGGCTTGATGGTCCTGGGAGTCTTTTCCAGCCTTAAGGATTCTATGATTCTGTGCCTGAAGGGTGGTCAGACACTGGGACAGGATGCTCAGGGCAGTCAGAGATGCCCCCTCCCTGGAGGTGTTCAAGGCCAGGTTGGATGACAATCTAGCCTAGTGTGAGGTGTCCCTGGCCATGGCAGGAGGTTGGAACTAGATGATATTTAAGGTCTCTACCAACACAAACCATTCTAGGACTCTGTGAACCAGACTACAGATCCCATGCCTGGCTCTGCAGAGGACTCTGCCCTGGTGGAGCACAGGGTGGCCAAGTTTCAGGGAGGGAATTGCAATTCAAGGTTTGCTCTTGCCCTGTCTATTTATTCACCCTGGCTGCACCCAGCCATCCAGGCACTGCATCCCAGACAGAATTTGACATTACTTATGAACCTCTTCCCAGTGCTGAGCTGCAAATCTGAGTTAGCTTCAGCAGTCACAGTAATTACTCCTCATCCCTCACAGCAAGAAGACAGTAATATGATAATCTGCCTTTTACAAATGAGAGCAGACAGGATGCAAGTGGCCTCTGTAAATAAAGACAAGTCTCATCAAATCCATCTCCCCCACCAAACTTCTCAGCTCAGCAGCATGCTTTAAAGGCCAACCAGGCTGAATGGTGCTAGATCTTTTCTCACATACCAGAAGCAGAGTACAGAGGACCTCTCTACTCTGCCCTGCTGAGACCACACCTGGAACACTGCATCCAGTTTTGGGCTCCCCAGTTCAAGAAAGACAAAGACCTGCTGGAGAGAATCCAACAGAGAGCCAGGAGGATGCTTAGGGGACTTGAGCATCTCCCCTGGGAAGAGAGACTGAGAGCCCTGGGGCTGTTTAGTCTGGAGAAGAGAAGACTGAGAGGGGATCTGATCAATGTCTATCAATAGCTGAGGGGTGGGTGTCAAGTGGAGGGGGCCAGGCTCTTTTGGGTGGTGCACAGTGATAAGATCAGAAACAACAGGTTCAAGTCTGAACAGAGAAGATTTCAGCTGAACATGAGGAGAAACTTCTTTACAGTGAGGGCGACAGAGCCCTGGAACAGGCTGCCCAGGGGGGTTGTGGAGTCTCCTTCTCTGGAGACTTTCCTCCTGGATGCATTCCTGTGCAGACTCCCCTGGGTGATCCTGCTCTGGCAGGGGGGTTGGACTCAATGATCTCTTGAGGTCCCTCACAGCCCCTGATGTACTGTGACAAGCCCAAAGTCTGCAACAACCTGGCCATGCTTTAGCTTTCCCCCCTCCCTCCCCGTTAACTCTGCATTTTAAACACACAAACTGCTTCTGGTCTCCTTCCAGCAGCCTGAGCTGTTTTCTACAGTTCTGTGTTGAAACACACAAGGAATTATCCATGGCAGTAAAGTGGGGGGAAAAAACCCAACAAACCAAAACCAAAGAGAAAAAAAGAAGAAGAGAGAGAGAGACAAAAGAAAGATAAAATGTTTTCAACTGGTGAAGGACACGATTGTCCCACACAGGGCAGCACAAGGTGACCTTCTGGACAGAAGCAAAGGTTTGATCATGCGACCTCTAAGAGCCTCCTGCAAGCCACAGGGGGAAAGTTCAGCACTTAATTTTTAGAAGAGAGATTTATTCTCTCTCCAGATCTCCCACTCCAAGTCCTTTGGTTGTTCCCACCCCTGTGACACAGCACAGGTGCTCCAGCCAGTGGAGCACCCAAATTTGATGCCCTCTGCCTCATGTGAGGAGGCAAATGCAAACAAACTAAAGCTACATCTGTACAAACCCTGATCCACCAGCAGCACACCAGCTCAGAGAACTGATTTTTAGGGACACAGGGCACTAACACCACCCCTTGAGGCCGTGCAGTTGTGTCCCTGGGACAGGCTGCCCAGGGAGGTTGTGGAGTCTCCCTCTCTGGAAATACTCCAAACCCCCCTGGCTGTGTTCCTGTGTGACCTGCTCTAGGTGACCCTGCTCTGGCAGGGGTGTTGGACTGGGTGAGCTTCTGAGGTCCCTTCCAACCCCTAACATTCTGTGATGCTGTGATTTATTCCCTTCCAAAGGAGATCAGAGCAAGTGTGTGCCTGCCTCACTCTACAGGGCAGCACCTGAGCAGCGCAGCTTCTGCATGGACTTGATGACCTTAGAGGTCTTTTCCAACCTGAATTATTCTAGGATTCTATGCCAATCATAAGGAGACAATAAACCTGCAGAACCTCACTGCAACCACGGGGCTGCCCAAAGCTGGCTGAACCTCAGAAGCACCACCTGGGAGAACTGCATGTCTTCAAAACCTGTTTTGTTTTTTTGCCAGGGTCACTGTGAATAGTTCACTGAGTTTTGTTTCCCCTCCCCAATTCCCTGCTCCATAAATCACAGAACCATTTAGATTGGAAAAGACCTTCAAGATCATTGAGTCTGGACTCTGGGCAACCTGATCTACTTACTGCAGAGGGGGTTGGACTGGGTGACCTGTGGAGGTCCCACCCAACCCAGACCATTCTGTGACCATGTGAGTCCAACCACTAACCCTTCTCTAAATCCACCACTAAGCCATATTGCCAAGCCCCACATCTACACAGCTTGTAAACACCTCCAGGGATGGTGACCTCACAGCCTCCCTGGGCAGTCTGTTCCATTCTTGCAGGGAAGAAATGTTTCCTAATATCCAGCCTCACCCTCCTCTGGTATAGCTTGAAGCCATTCAGAGAATCATAGGATCATAGGATCACAGGATCATAGGATCGGAGCACCATAGGATCAGAGAATCAGAGGGTCAGAGAATCACAGGATCAGAGAAACATTGGATCAGAGGATCAGAGAAACATAGGATCATAGAATCAGAGAAACATAGGATCACAGAATCACAGGATCATAGAAATATAGGATCAGAGAATCATAGGATCACAGAATCAGAGGATCATAGAATCATAGGATCATAGAATCATAGGTCACAGAATCACAGGATCATAGAAACATAGGATCAGAGAATCAGAGGATCACAGGATCATAAAAACAGAGGATCAGAGAATCATAGAGACAGAGGATCATAGAATCATAGGTCAGAATCACAGGATCATAGAAATATAAGATCAGAGAATCATAGGATCATAGAATCACATGATCATAGAAACATAGGATCAGAGAATCAGGATCAGAGGATCATAGAATCATAGAAACACAGGATCATAGAAATATAGGGTCAGAGAATCATAGAATCAGAGGATCATAGAATCACAGGATCATCGGATCAGAGAATCAGAGGATCATAGAAACATAGGTCATAGAATCATAGGATCATAGAAATACAGGATCAGAGAATCATAGGATCAGAGAATCATAGAAGCAGAGGATCAGAGAAACAGAGGATTAGAGAATCATAGAAACAGAGGATCATAGAATCATAGAAACAGAGGATCATAGAATCATAGAATCAGAGGATCATAGAAACATAGGTCAGAGAATCATAGGATCATAGAAATATAGGATCAGAGAATCATAGGATCAGAGGATCATAGAATCATGGAATCAGAGGATGACAGGATCATAGGATGGTTTGGGTTGGAAGAGACCACCAAAGGTGCTCTAGTCCAACCTCCTGGCAGTGAGCAGGGACATTCTCCCTTGGGTCAGGTTGCCCTCTTGTCCTATCACTTGCTGCTTGAGAGAAGAGACCCAACAGCCAGCTCAGGACAGCAAAGAGCCAGTGCCAAGCAGCTTGGGAAGTTGAGCCATTTTGAACTGGGATTTCTTCCCCCTGTGTTTCAGTGCTCAGGAGGATGCCTCAGCTGTATTTTCCCTGTGACTGCTGCCACATCACCTAACGTGCTAAAAGGTAACAGCTCCCTTGCAGGCTGCTGGAACCAGCTCATCTCTAGCTTGATCAAAGCATTCCCTATTTGTACTACAATAAACAATCTGACACACACTGGGGTGGGTTGGGCTTGGGGTGGGGCTTTTGGGGGTTTTTCCTCCCCCTCCCCCTCTTGTATTTAGCCTGCAGTTATTTTTCTAGGGGGACTGCAAACCAGCTGCTCCTCTAATTAGCAGACTGAGTGCTTATTTTACTCCTCAGATAGAAGTCTCTTGTGTTGCAACCAAATGCTTTGACACTTAACTCACACATTCATCTATTTTACTGCTTAAGGAGCAGGCAGCCCAGATAAAGCAACACATTTAATGTGCCATTTCCCTGTGGTTTTTATCAGCATTACTGCCAATTGGAAGAATTTACAAATAATTTGATTTCTTTTTTTTTTTTTTTTCCTTTGTTCCCCCCACCCCCTCCCTTCTCCATCACATAAATATATAAAATATTTCACTTTCTGCATACTGGCAGAACATTTCAGGTCACTCTCCAGATCACAGACAGACAGGGAGGCACCTCCCATTGTCTGCAATGTTTGCATTCAGGCAGTACCTAATTGTGCCTAAGAACAAAGCAAAATCGAGGGTATGATAAACTAAGGCAAGATTTTGACCTCTATTTCCAGACCAAAAGCAAACAGTGTGTCCCTAGGAGGCACAGGACACTGGAGAGATGCTCAGCTGTAGTGAAGGACCTTCTGCTGGCATATGGTCATGCACCACTTCCACCAAGATGCAAGCAAAGCTTTGGCTTCATGTGAAACTCATGCCTTGGCAGGTGTTGGAACCACCATTCCTTACATCCCTTCACTGAATCAGAGAATTGTCTCAGTTGGAAAAGCCCTCTAAGATCATCAAATCCAACCATCAGTCCAACATCACCATAGCCACTAAACCATGTCCCCAGGTGCCATGTCCCCACGTTTCTTGAACACCTCCAGGCATGGGGACTCCACCACCTCCCTGGGCAGCCTGTTCCAATCCCTGACCACTCTTGCAGGAAAGAAATTCTTCCCAACATCCAACCCTAACCTCCCCCTGGCACAACTCCACCAACTCCCTGGGGAAGCCATTCCAGTGCCTTCCCCAAAAGAGGCATTTTTGCACCCAAAAATCCCTTTTCATGGAATCATAGAATCATTGAAGTTGGAGAAGACCTCCAAGATCATCAGGTCCAACCATTAATGCAACACTGCCAAGCCCACCACTAAACCATGTCCCTCAGCACCACACCTACATGGTTTTGGGAACACTTCCAGGCATGGTGACTTCACCACCTCCCTGGGCAGCCTGTTCCATGGCTTATCCCCTCTTGCAGCAAAGAAATGCTTCCTAATGTCCAACCTAAACCTCCCCTGTCACAATTTGAGGTCGTTTCCCCTCACCCATCTGTTCTATTTTGGTATTGCCATCTCCCCCATCACAGCAATACCATAGCATCCTCCAGTAGTTCATAAAAAGGTGTTTCTGATGATTGATAAGATTTCTCTTGAGACCTTAAAGTAGATTCTCATTCTTCTCCCTAGTTCAATTTTTTTTAATGCCAGCTGTAATATTTCCCTCTGTGCTAGCTGTGTTCCTCTTCAGCTGGGTGAAGGACACCTTACAGAACAGCAAAGAGACTTGGAGAAGGTGTTTGTAAGAAATGCAGTCTGATGCAGCCAGCCTCTGATGCTTCCTTGGGTGAGGACTGGCAAGAATTAGACACTCAGTGGCAAGAACTGCCCAGAGAGCCAAGCAGAGCCTGGGCTGCATCAGGAGAAGTGTGGCCAGCAGGGCAAGGGAGGTGATTCTCCCCCTCTGCTCTGCTCTGCTGAGACCCCACCTGGAGTACTGCATCCAGTTCTGGAGCCTCTGTTACAAGAGGGCTATGGACATGCTGGAAGGTGTCCAGAGAAGGGCCACCAGGATGAGCAGAGGGCTGGAGCTGCTCTGCTGTGAGGAGAGACTGAGAGAGTTGGGGCTGTTCAGTCTGAGGAAGAGAAGGCTCTGAGGTGACCTTCTTGTGGCCTTCCAGGATCTGAAGGGGGCTGCAAGAAAGCTGGGGAGGGACTTTTGAGAGTGTCAGGAAGTGACAGGACTGGGGGGGAATGGAATAAAGCTGGAAGTGGGGAGATTCAGACTGGACATGAGGAAGAAGTTCTTCCCCGTGAGAGTGGTGAGAGCCTGGAATGGGTTGTGCAGGGAGGTGGTTGAGGCTCCATCCCTGGAGGTTTTTGCAGCCAGGCTGGATGAGGCTGTGGCCAGCCTGCTGTAGTGTGAGGTGTCCCTGCCCATGGCAGGGGGGTTGGAACTGGCTGAGCCTTGTGGTCCCTTCCAACCCTGACTGATTCTGTGATTCTAACTGCATTCAGAAAAGGAGATAGATGTAGTTGGCAGCATAGTCCTTTGTAGGGCTGTGGTGTGTCCTCAGGACAAGGAATGGTCAAGGCTGAGGGTTCAGCACATGCCACCACCACTTCCCACTGCTCACTCTCTGGCCCAGCATAGGAACAAAACACCTCCTGCTCCAGTGGCCCAAATTCACTTCTGCTGTGGTAAAAATAAAAGCCAGGTCAATGGGACACTGTGTGGACAGCCTCTTGGGAATATTTGACAGCTGTCCCTGGGGATGGGAAGCTGGTGATGCTCCTCAGCACAAGATTTGCTGTCAGCTTGCATATGCCTGTACACAGGAAAACAGATCTTGCTCTGTCTGCCAGCCCTGAGCCATCCTGATTCTATTTAGATTGGGTATTAGGAAAACAAATCTTTGCTGCAAGAGTGGTCAGGCATTGGATCAGGCTCCCTGGGGAGGTGGTGGAGTCACCATCCCTGGAGGTGTTCAATAAACCTGGGCACATAGCACCTGGGGACATGGTTGAATAGCCATAGTAGTCTTAGGTTGACAGCTGGAATCAATGACCTCAGAGGTCTTTTGCAACCAAAACCATGCTATGGAGTCCCATTTTATTGTTTCTTGGACAAACTTCTCTCCTGTTCCCCAGCCCTGTGGCAGTTTGGCTGTGCCCAGGCACCAAAGCCCAGCAGACAAGCAAGCCAAGCCTCTCCATGTGTTGTGGGCTTCACAGCATGGGACAACCTGCACCCCTGGGATCCTGACAGCCAGAAGCCCCCTTCTGCCTCTCTGGAACCCTGGATGGCATTTGGAAGCTCTTGAGCATCCTCATCATCACCTCCTGACATTCTCTGTGGGCAAAGCCACCCATTGCACTCGTTTCCACCCTACCAGTGCCAGGGCTGCTGCTGGCATGGCAGCTGTGAAGGGAGGTTGATGGTAGCCCTCAAGAGCCATAGAGCAATACAAGACCTGTGAAGAGTTCCTGAGCAAATTCCAAGCTGTGCAATTGCCATTTTCACTTCAGTTGAAGCAGCATTTTCTAACTACCTTTTGCCTTCAATGAGTTATGAAATGTGCCTTCATTCCTGCTCTGACTTGGAGCCTCTCTGTGTGTTGCTGAGCAGCTGCACGCTGCAGTCCCAGCAGCAGCTCTCCTTGGGTGCCTCTGGAGTTGATCCCTACCTTATCCACAGAGCTTGGTGAGATCCTTTGTGGCAGAAGGTGGCACACAGGTGTGGAATGCTCTTGTCACATCAGTTTATGCTCAGCCACAAACCCATGCCAGCTTACATTGTGTCTGCTCCTCTTAAAGCGTATTTTGTCCAACCTAGCAACCCTGCTCACTCAGCATGAACATCTCCTCAGCCTAACCTGGACAGGGCTGAGCTTCCCTCCAATATTCCTACAGCAAACAGTGTTTGGAATGAACCCCAGATTCAAACCAGCTCTGGTTGCTCCCTGTCTGAAGCCCATCAGTTAAATAAACCATGGCAGGTACAGCCACTCTGCCCTGCTGCAATGTGAAGGCACTCCCAAGGTAGTTTCTGATGCAAACCATCTGTCTGGGCTAGGTCTACCCAGGCTGGTTCAGATTAAATGCAAGCCACTGCCAATTGTATTACCTCATTATTAGCAGACACTGGCAGCAGCCTTGCATGGAGAAAGGGATGTCTGGCTGTGCTTCCCAGCACACCATAACTCATGTCAGGTGCTGGGAGATGCTCAGGAGGATCACCATCTCCTCCATGGCTTTCCTGACCACAGGAGACTCCTCCCTGAATGTGACCTTTCATCCAGCTGAGCTTCCCACCCACCTGATGCTGAGCCAAAGCCTTGGGAAAATTCAGCCACCCTCAACAGGAGCAGATGGGAAAGAGGAGAAGGCTGTCCCTGGGAGTGCAGAGCATGGATGATATCCCTGGGAGACTGCTGGGTTCAAGCCCTGCTACTGAATGATGCTCACACAGAGTGGGAGAGGAAGGAGGAAGCTGGTGTTGGTTCTCTCACTACATATTTCAAGTTACAGAATCTTGGAACCATTTTGCTTGGAAAAGGTCTTTAAGGTCACTGAGTCCAAGAAAGTCCAAGTTAAATCTCAGGGAAAAAAAAAAAAAAAAAAAAGAAGACAACCCATTGGAGAAAAAGTAGCCAGAAGCCATGGAATATAAATTCAAACCATATATATAATGCAAGCCTTAATTCAATCTGCAGGCAAAGTAAATCTTTCACATACTATTCCACTATTTACTCAGTGCCTAAGGAATTTCCCATTACTCTGTCTCTTTGTTTAATGTATGGCCCATTTGACCTGCACATAGCACAGGCTTCTCTGCAGCCTCCAAACCCTCTCCTCAGAACTCTCCAACAACAGGCAGTGGAGATATGAGGACAATAAAAACCCCCAGCACAAGCAGACTGTGTCTTTGGAGCTGGTGGAAGTGGTGGAAGCTCAGCTCCCATCCCTGCAGAAAGCACACTGAGCTTTCTGCAAAGCCCCCACCAGGAATTTAACACCTTCCATCTGCAGCCCATTACTCCACTCTTTAACTCCACCTCTCCAATTACAGGTCCCTGTGCACCACCAACGTGTCCCGAGCAGTGCCAAAGTCTCAAGTCTGTGAGACTGAGAGTCAGGGAACAACTGGAGATGAATCAAAACTGGAAGCCAAGTCCCCAGAACTCTGTTTTTTTTTTTTTTTTTTTCCAAAAAAAAAAAAATGCAGGGAGTTTCGATAAAATCCCCCAGGAACTGGCATGGTGCTGAGTCTGGCCTTTGCAAAACCTTAAAGGGAAATCACTTGGTGTGCTGGGAAGGGCCAGCAGCACCTAACAAGGTGCAAACAGTAATTTTTGGAGGAAAAAAAAAAAAAAAGGCTTTTAAAAGTGATGGATTTTTCTTTTAGGAATGAGATCATTTCCACAAACCATCCTCTCTATCCAACAGCTTTTGCATTGCTTTGGCTCCCTGTCTAGGGGAGATGCTGAACACCTCCAGCAGCTTCTGCCCCACTTTCCCTGCCTTAATGAATATGGTTGAAGCCTTGCATCTCCTGGAGGAACCCCACTTGGATATTCTCAGGGAGGTAGGAGAGCTTCCCTCCCACTGCCACCATCTCCCATGGTCTCTGCTCTCAGCAGTGTCCCCATGCTTGCCAAGGATCCCCCTTCAGACCAGGCCTGCATCCAGCACTCTGGTTTGATGTGAATGTCTTGTACATCACATTTCCACCTCACCATGGCCACCTGCAGAAGGGTGGGAGAAGGTTGGATCTTCAAAAAGCTTCCCTGAGCTTTTCAGGCCTCAGGAAAGTCTCCCTTCCTGCTCTGACCAAGGACATTTTAAAGGCAGCCTGCTCTCTGTGATCAGCCCTGATTGTAGCTTTGCAGCAGTTAAAAAGTCCCCCCTGGCTCCAGCATCCTGCTGCTGCAGTTCTCTCTTCCCATTAATGGTGGGTTCTGTTTCTTTTATTACCTCTCAGTAATCGTTTGACGAGCTCTCACAGCAGGACTTTGCTCAAATTTATTCCACCCTGCTAAACTTCTCCTTCAAAACCCATAAACACTCTGTTACAACACAGCACAGCTCCCATCCACAGCATCTTTTTCTTCCAAGGAACAGGTGAGGCCACAGGACTGGGCACCTCTGCCTGGCTGGGTGCTCAGGTCACCTCCCAGCATCACAGGGCCAGATGCTGCTCAAGGATGCAATGAGAAAGGCTTCAACAGCCTTGCAAAAGACCAGTTGCAACTTTGAAGAGCAAAAGCTGCTCTGCCTTCATCCAGCTTGGTCACAGAAGAGATGCTCAGGCAACCCTCTGCATGGGTTGGGTTTATCTGTGGGAGATTGGTGGCTCAACAGTCACAGAATCCCAGAATGGTAGGGGTTGGAAGGGACCCCACCATCTAGTGGGGTCATCATCTAGTCCAACCCCTCTGCCAGAGCAGAGTCACCTAGAGCAGGCTGCACCAGGGCAGGCAGGCTTTGAACCACTCCAGAGATGGAGACTGCCCCTTCCTTGCTGTGGGGAGAGGCAAAACTTCACAGCTTCTTCTCCAGACCTTCCTTAGTGGCTGTAAATGATTTGAGCCAAAACCATGGGGTGTAACACAGTGGGAACGCCCTTCCTCCACCAGCAAGGGAGAAGAACCAGCAGGGAGGACTCACCATCCATGTCAAGGCGTTGCATGATGATTGCCAGCTCCACCTCACTGGGCATGTATCCCAAGGAGCGCATCGCCATGCCCAGCTCCTGCTTGGAAATGAAGCCATTGCCATCCCTGTCCAGCACCCGGAAAGCTTCCCGGATTTCTGTAAGGAGCAAGGAAGAAGAGAGAAGTTGTCTATGGTGGAGGAGTCCCTGGTCAATGCATCTGAACACATGGGATGCAGAAGCAGCACGTATTGCTTTGGCAAGGGGGGGTTGGGGTAGGTGATCTCCAGAAGTCCCTTTATATCAGTGGGAGCTGAAATCCCCTCCGCTGACAATACGCAGTCTGGAAAGCAAATGCAAGCTGTATTGACAAGCAAATCTACAACCTATGATGCAATGCATTGAATATGTACAAATAGACACAATTCACCACATTTACAAATATATACACTCAACAGAAAAGCACAACCAAGCTCCCTTTGCTCCCCCCAAAGGGACCTTTCCCAAGGGGCCTCTCTCCCATGGGCCTCCTCCCCCGTAGACTCCCTTGGCAGAAAGCAGAGAGAGTTAAAAACAAAGCTGTTAACTTAGCCCACCAAGGTCAGTGTGTTATCTTCAGCCAGAAGAGAAGAAGCAGCAGCCAGCCAGACAGCCCAGCAAGGAAGCTGAGAGCTCAGACTCCAACTGCCCCAACTCTGTTTTGAGTAGTGGTTCTTAAACATTTCTCTCTCTCTCCAATGGAAGTGTTTAGAACAATCATTATTTTGCTTTCTTACACCCAAGAGTGACTTATTTACATTCTTCGGCTTTCTCTGCTTGAACTTTGCAAAGAAAAATTAAAAAGACAGTTTTAAACCATCACACCCTTCCAACCCCTACCATTCTATGACTGTTTTTTTTCTTTTTCTTTCTGATATTAACGCCACCTATTTGATCATTTCATGTCAGGGTCATCATGATATGCTCATACACACATACATCCATGTCTGTGCAGTCACACATCTGCAGCTCCATAGAGACAGACAAACACAGCAGCATCCACACTCCTGCTGCCTCTTTTCTGTGCTAAATATCATTGAAAAAGTATTCCCAGAATCACAGACTTGTTCTGGTTGGCAAAGACCTTTAAGATGATGCAGTCCAACCATTCTCTAGCTCTAACCAAGGCTGGTGCTAAACCATGGCCCTGTGGCTCTTTGAAACACCTCCAGGGATGGGGATTCAACCATCTCCCTGGGAAGCCTGCTCCAGTGTTTGAGAACCCTTTCAGTGAAGAAGTTTCTTCTAACTGACTCACTGCATGTTGAACTCTGGTTTTGTTCTGCAGCATCTGACCTGGACTGCTGTGGGCAATCCAGCAAAGTCTTCTTGCAGACCTTAGCCTCCTTCTCTAGCAGCTCTTCTCCAAGCCCCTCAGACTGTCCACAAGGCAGATCTAACTCCACGTCGCACAGGCAGACCAAGCTCTAATGGTCTTCAACCAAGCTCTTAAGTTTCTTCTCTTTCCAGAGAAGGGCCATGAGGATGATGATGAGAGGAGTAGAAGCACAGACACAGGAAAAAATGCTGAGAGAACTGAGTTTATTCATCCTTGAGAAAAGAAGGTTTAGGGGAGACCTTATTACCATGTGCCAGTACCTAGAGGGTGGCTACCAAGATGATGAAGACTCTGTTTTAGCAAGGAATGCCATGGAAAAGACAAGGTGCAATGGGTTCAAGCTCCTCTTAGGGAGATTCCCATTGAACTCCAGAAGAAAAATGTTCCCCATGAGAAGAGTTCCTCCCAGGGGAAGCAGTGGATTCCCCTACACTGGAGAGCTTTAAGAGACTTTGCTTGCCAAAGTGCTGGAGCATCTCAGCTACACTATCACCTAGAAAGGTTGGGGTCCCTTACAACCTGACATTCAACTCTGGGAAGGGGAATGGTGGGGTACTGAGTGCCTCCTCTGCAGGGCACAGGGCTCTGCAGCCCAAGGCTGGCTGTGCAGGTTCTCCCTTGTCTGATAAATGTGGATGTACACCTTTTAAACCATACCTGGGCAGTTTCCATCTCTCACTCCTCCTCACAGCTTTGCTCTAATTTACGACTGGGTTACAGCAATAAACAGCCTCAGATCAATAAAAATGCTGACACCATCAAAAGAATCACTTCCATGATTCTCCCTCAGCCTGGCTCAGCTGCTCACATCTGACTTTGTTGTGCATTTTACTTCTGGCACATCCCCCCCCCAGCCTTTGACAGCCACACGTGCAGCACACCGAGGGACCCCCACACCTCCACAGCTCTGCAGGTTCCTGCTCCTCACAGACTTCTCAGCTTGAAACCCCACCACCAAGCTCCCCAGATCTGACTGTTGCAAGTGTCAAACTGAGAAATGTTGGTATTTGAAGGCACCTGGGAGAGCCTTGGAAGGGTTTGGTTGGAGGTTGGGGGGAGAGAGAGGTGCTGGTTTCTTAGTCCTTATTAAATGGTCTTGGCACCATGCTGTGGAGAGGAGAGCACAGGATGCTCTGTCGTATCTCTTTTGGGAATGGGGATATATGAAAATCCATTACAGCTTTGCTCAGAGGAGCTTAATCTTCATGTGAAAGCGTTTCATTGGAGAGGTGGAAGAGAAAACTCAGCAGGTTTGTGATTTTTTTTTTTTTTTTTCAGGAAAAACAACTTAATTAAAAAATATTCTATCATGAAACAGATCAGCTAGAAAAAGTTTAGCCAGCCTTGGATACTTCAGGAATTAAGGTTCAGACTAAAATATCTCCAGTCCTCTAGGTCACCTCCCTCTGCTCCTAGGTGTAAAGGAGGTACCAGCCCCTGCAGTGGGTTTATAAGGGAGGTCCTCAGTCCTCCTGGGAGAAAGGCAGTAGCATCATAACCCACCAGGAACTGGTTTCAGTGGTGTCTTCGCTAACAGGTTATTAAAAGCTTTGCAATTCAAAAGCTGCTTCTAAATCAGCTCCCATCAAGGCTCACCACCTCCCTTGGCAACACCAGAGTGTGAGCAGAGTCTGCCCCAGTTTCCGTGTGCTGCTTTCTGCCAGGTGTGATACCCTGGTGATGTGCCTGGGCACCTCCACGACCTCCTGCTTAAATCTTCCCCACAGCTCTGGTGATCACAATGAGATATGATCAATTTTTCCTCCAGCCCAAAGGGCCCACAGATGCAAAAAGTAGAAAATCCTCTTAATACCAAGAAATGCTGGGAGCAGATCTGTAGTAGCCATGCTTTGAGTTCAGGTATGCAGCAGCTGTGGCTTCTTTAAATGCTTCACCTTGACTCCCTGCCAGCCCAAGCTGGGGTAAGACCAGAAATTTGAAGGAACATGAGCCAGCACTGTGCCCAGGTGGCCAAGAAGGCCAACAGAATCCTGGCTTAGATCAGCAATAGTGTGGCCACCAGGACCAGGGCAGGGATTGTCCCCCTGGAGTCAGCACTGCTGAGGCCACACCTCAAACACTGGATTCAGTTTTGGGGCCCTCACTCCAAGAAGGACATTGAGAAGCTGGAGCAGGTCCAGAGAAGGGCAACAAAACTGAAGGGTCCAGAGGAAAGGTCAGGTGAAGAGCAGCTGAGAGATCTGGGGTTGTTCAGCCTGGAGGAAAGGAGACAGAGGGGAGACCTGGCTCTCTACAACTCCCTGGAAAAAGGTTGGGGCCAGGTGTAGGTTGGAATCTTCTCCCTACTATCAGGTGATAGGACAAGAGGAAATGTCCTCATATTGAACCAGGGGTGGTTTAGATTGGAGATGAGAAGAAACTTCTTCACTGAAAGACTTCTCAAAGACTGGCACAGGCTGCCCAGGGAGGTGGTTGAATCTCCATTCCAGGAGGTGTTTCAAAGCTGCAGAGACATGGTGCTAAGGACCATGGTTTAGCACCAGCCTTGGTAGAATTAGAGAATGGTTGGACTGCATCATCTTAAAGGATGAGCTTAAAGGTCTTTTCCAGCTGAAACCACTCTGATTCTCTGGTTTTATAAGCTCAGTGGTACAAAGGAATGGTGAGGCTGCTCAAAGCAAGCTCAGCTGGAAGTATCAGCACATAATGCAAAGAGCCTTTGGAGTAGGAACAAATCCCATCAGCCACTGCCAACTGTAGTGACATTTATTTTCATATGCTGTACTGAAAGCTAAAGTGCAGTAAACATTACACTGAAATCAATTAATTTCAAAATAAACTTCTGACAGCTGAAGACGAAAGAACTAAAAATACTGCAGGGAGAGGAGAAAGTGGTTTAGGAAAGCAAATGTGAGCCTAGCTCCAGAGAAGTTTGCACATGAGTTAGGCTGATCTGACTTATTGCTGTAATTTGGGTCTGTGTCAGGGCTCTGCTAGAGGACATCTGAACATCAACATCTAGTGAGCATCCTAGAAGAAGCTCTGAGGGTGGTGAAAGACTGGAACGGGTTGCCCAGGGAGGTGGTGGAGGCACCATGCCTGGAGACATTCAGGGTCAGGCTCTGAGCAACCTGAGCTAGTTGAGGGTGTCCCTGCTTACTGCAGGGGAGTTGGACTGGGTGACCTCTAGAGACCCTTTCCAAGCCAAAGTGTTTGATGATTCTTCTCCAGACACACTGGTTTCCCAGGGCACCTTTAACAGCACTGCCACCTTCGAGCCTCGATCAGAGGAGGAAACCCCACACATTGGGGTTCCAGCTCTTTTCCACACCTGTCAGAAACCTGAACTTTAGACCAAGCCTGAAATATCCTTCACACATCAACTGCTGACACGAAATGAAGCTTTTTTCACTCATCCCTCTATAAATATCTCTTGTGCAGAGGTACATTTGAGGAGCTATTTATAGGTTGAACACACTGTACACGAAGCAGCTATGCCCTCAGTCAGTGCCTCCTCTTTATCTTTACATGTAACACCACCTCCTTATCAGCTTGTCCTTAGAGTGATCCTTTCTCCTCCCATCTACTCACAGGTGCTGTCCTGCACAGCACCCAGACCATGAGCATCTTTCCCAGCTGCAGCTCCACCAGCTCTCCTCAGCAGCACTGACAAAGAGCTGGTCCCAGATAGTGGTCCATGAACCTGTGGCAGCCTGGCTGCTCTCACCTTTATTTCCAGCTGTTCAATTTCATTATCCAGAGCTAAAAATACATCAGCACTTTCCCCATATGACTTTCCCCCAAGTAGTCACCATGGCAACTGATGCTCCTCGCTCAGAACTGGGAGCGGATGTGGTCCACGGAGTAAATCTCTCAATAAAGACATTGCCAGGGCTTGGGAGGAACTTTGAGACCTCTTTGATTTTGGCTGCAAGCTGCTCTGCAAAGGGATGCTTCACCCTGATCAAGAAAAGCAGAGCCCTGTTTTGTCTTTAAAAAGAAGAGCAAAGATAATGATGCTGGGGGAAAGGGGGTTGCAAAATGCTGCTGCCCCAGCAGCTGCCTTTCCCCTTGCCCAGCCTGGCTGGCAGCAGAGCCTCTAGATCCAACCAAACACATACACTTAGGTTACACCTCCCCTGGGGTGTTAGTAAATACTGATATTCATTCCCCTTTCCATCGTGCAGTACCTTCTGTTACTTCTGAATGCAGGCAGTTGACACAAAACTGTGTTAGAAGATAGAAAGGGAAAATAAGAGGAGAAACCAGCAAGACCTGGAGAGTTTTGCACGTGATGGTGCTGGCCTGAGCCTCAGGAAACATTTTTTTTTTCTTCAAGGTGGACCTGAGTGCTTTTCTCCAGGTCTCAGTCTCTCCAGCCCTGACACTGCTCCTCTGTACAAGGTGATTTTGAGATGAAGCTGCTCACCTGACTGTGAGCAGCACAAAACCATCTCACTCCCAGAATTAATTCGAGCAGCTCCAGCAAGCAATGCTACTGCAGGGACAGAGACCTTCTCAGATGGACCTTACATGATGCTTAATGCTGAACCCCATACAAGTGAACATGGGGAGAGAAGGGATCAGCATCTGGCCCTATCCTAACTGACATCTTTGCTAACGATCTCAAAGAGGGAGCAGCCACTACATGAATTAAACTACTAAATGATAGAAGGCTGGAAACAGTGCCTGGGACAAAAAGTCCAGGAAGGAGGAGATAGAGCTCTGCAAATAAGCCATAATTTGGGAGCAGAAATTGGTCCTTGCCTGAGTGGCAGCTGGCCAAGGCAGGTTTGGAGAGCTGGATGGGAAGGCACATTTCTGAGAAACATTTAGCCCAGTGTTTTTGCCAGGTGAGGACTGAAGTTCCACAGGGGCTGAGAGCACAGCCCTCACTTCTCAGAGTTATCATTCACATGCTCTGGGGTTTTTTTTTGGGGGGGTTGCTTTTGATTCATTCTTCCCTCACATTGAGGAGAGCTGCACCTTCCAGCTTCCCTGTTACAGAGCACATCCAATTACCCTGAGCTCCTCTGGGAAGAAAGAAGGGAAGAATCAGGGGAAAGGATGACTTTCATTACGTTTCTGAAGGGCACAAACAAGACCACTGTCAAAGCTGGACCTGCCACCCAGCCTAGCAAGACATTAACTCTCTCCATCTGCCTCCAGAAGAGATCATAGAATCATTAAGGCTGGAAAGAGCCTCTAAGATTGAGTCCAACTGTCAACCCAACACCACCGTGGCCATTAAACCATGTCCCAGAGTGTCTACAGCATTTTTTAACACCTCCAGGGATGGTGACTCCACCATCACCCTGGGCAGCCTGTTCCAATTCCTGGCCACTCTTTCAGTGAAGAAATTCTTCCCAATATCCATCCTAAACCTTCCCTGGTGCAACCTGAGGTCATTTAATCTCATCTTCTGAAATGTCCTCACCCACCTGCTCCCATTACACCTACTCCAGCCCTTCCCTTCCAAACTCTTCTCTGCATTCCCAGCTGCTTTGGGCAAGGAGGAGCCTGACCTTGCGCTCCCTTTCCCAGCTCATCCCTTCTCCATGTTCAGCAGCAGCTTTATTTACAGATGATTTCCCTCAGCCTGGTTACTAGAGGCAACAACCATCATCATTTTTTGTTTTGCTCCCTGAATGAGAATGAATCACAATCCTCTGGGAAATAAATTCAGCTCAAGCCATCGGTGTCCACCAGCTCCCCTCAGGCACTGCAGATGGTTTCAGGTTATGTCACTGGGTTTAAATATCACCACCATCAACCTTGCAATCATGCTGCAACTCCCATACCCTGAAAGCACAGGGATTGCCCTCACAGTCCTAAATGGTTATTTGCATCAGTACAAGAGGAGACAGGCAACAGCAGCACACAAAAAAAAAAAAAAAATCCTTGCATGTCATCTCATTGCCTTAATTTGGGCCCCAAAGTACAAAGTGAAGGATCTCAAAGCTGCAAGCAGCAAGTCCTTGAGTGAACTGCTAAATGAGTCTCAGAACTACTATGTCTCTTGTAAAAAAAAAAAAAAAATGGAAATTTCCAGCCTTCCATCTGCTATCCTCACACTTCTTTTTTTCTTCCCCTTTTTTTCCCTTTCCCTGCAAATTGCAACAAAACGACTTTATTTTTTTTATTGAATGGGAATGAGCCTCAGCCTCCTCTCCCCAGCAAGGGTTTGTGGTGATAGGATGAAAGGGAATGGATTAAAGGTTGAGCAGGGCAGATTTAGACTGGAGATTAGGAAGGAATTCTTCACAGTGAGGGTGGTGAGGCCCTGGAACAGGTTTGCACAGGGAGGTTGTGGATGGCCTCTACTCCTCAGCATGCTGAGGAAAGTTTTACTTCACATATATCAGCACACACTGCAGCAGTCAATACAGCTGAAGGCTTGCTGGAAGTGCCTTTACAGTAGGGTAAAAAATTCACTACCCTCCTCCTGATGTAAAAGGGAAAAGAGAAAAAGTAAGGAAAGGAAAAACAGAAAAAGTAAGGAAAAGGAAAACAGAAAAAGTAAGGAAAAGGAAAACAGAAAAAGTAAGGAAAAGAAAAACAGAAAAAGAAGGGGAAAAAAACCCAAAACACTTCTGCCAATGAAGAAAGAGCATCAGTACAAAACCAGACAAATTTCAGATCCATGCTACTTCTTGTACTCAGCTCTGGTGAGGCCACAGCCTGAGTACTGTGTTCAGTTTTGGGCACCTCAATACAAGAGAGATGTGGAGGTGCTGGAGCCAAGGCAAAGGTGGGCAAGGAAGCTGTGAAGGGCCTGGAGAATAAATCTGATGAAGAGCAACTGAAGGAGCTGGGGCTGCTCAGTTTGAAAAAGAGGAGGCTGAGGGGAGATCTCATTTCTCTCTACAACTACCTGAAAGGATGCTGCAGAGAGGCTGCTGCTGGTCTCTTCTCACAGGTCATTAGTGACAGAACAAGAGGGAATTGCCTCAAGCTACGACTGAGTAGGTTTAGACTGGACAGGAGGAAAAATGTTTCCCAGCAAGAGCAGTCAGGTATTGGAATGAGCTGCCCAGGGAGGTGTTTGAGTCACCAAGCCTGGATGTGTTTAAAGGTGGTTTGGATGTGGTGCTTGGGGCTATGGTTTAGGGGTGTAGGCTTCTGGGTTGGACTTGGTGCTCCTGAGGGTCTTTTCCCACCTGAATGTTTCTGTGAATCTGTTTACAGCTGAGGCACCTGCTGCTAAAAAGGTGAACAAGCAGGGAACAAATCTCCAGTGCTTGCCAAAGACAACTCTGGCTCTTTTTATTGGGAAACAAGCTTTACCCTTCTCTCATCCTTCACATTAACAGGCACAAAACATTTTCCCTTCCATGAGACCACTTCAGAGAAGCTCAGGAACAGCATGGATTCTCCTGGGAACAGCTGAGCCACGTAGAGAACTTGTTTAACTCCACTACAGCTGTTTGGGTTTTCTTTTTTTTTTAAGCTGCTCAGACAGAAAGCTGTAATCTCTGGGAGCTGCTGATTTGGTTTATTGACATCAATGCTCAGTTCATCATCACAAGTGAAAGGTTTGCTGGACATAAATAGGTAATGAGCTCAGGACTCTACCCTGCAACATTATGGGGAATGAGAGTGATTGGATTCAAGATTGCTTTAGGGATGGACTCACATTAATGTTGAAGAGATAATGGCTGCCCATTATACCTTTTTTTTTTTCTTTTTAATATATATAATTTGCATCCTGTAGTGATTTACTGCCAGAGCAACCTTCACACATTTGCTTACCAGTTCTGCAGACTTGCCTGGTGATAGCTGCATGGAAAACAGAGCCTCTCCCCTCAGCCTGGACAGGCTACAGGCTTGGGCAGAGGTGAACCTCATGAAGTTCCACCAGGGCAAGTGAAGAGTCCTGCACCTGGGGAGGAACAACCTCCTGCACCAGTATAGGTGAAGGACCAGGGAGTGCTGCTGCTGAGCCAACAACATGCCCCCATGGCCAGGAATGGACTCTTATGGTGGATTGAGAAGAGTGTGGGCAGCAGGTCAAGGGAGGTTCTCCTCCCCCTCTACTCTGCCCTGGTAATGCCACAGTTGGAGAGCTGAGTCCAGTTCTGGGTTTCCCAGTTCAAGAGAGACAGGGAACTGCCAGAGAGAGTCCAAGAAAGGCTAAGAGGATGATTAAGGGACTGGAGCATCTCTGTGAAGAGGAAAGGCTGAGAGACTTGGGGCTGTGTAGCCAGGGGAAGAGCAGCCTGAGAGGGGATCTGATCAGTGTTTATCAATAGCCAAAGGGTGGAAATCAAGAGGATGGGGCTGGGCTCTTTTCAGTGGTGGTCAGTGACAGGACAAAGGGCAATGGGTACAAACTAGAACACAGGAGGTTTCACTTGAACATATCACAGTATATCAGAGGTTGGAAGGGACCTCAAGAGATCATCAGGTCCAACCCCCCTGCCAGAGCAACATCACCCAGGGGAGTCTGCACAGGAATGCATCCAGGTGGGTTTGAAAAGGCTCCAGAGAAGGAGACTCCACAACCCCCCTGGGCAGCCTGTTCCAGGGCTCTGTCACCCTCACTGTAAAGAAGTTTCTCCTCATGTTGAGATGAAATCTTCTATGTTCAAGTTTGAACCTCTTGTTCCTTGGCTTATCACTGGGAACCACAAGGAAACATAAGAAAAAACTTAATTACTTTGAGGGTGCTGGAGCCCTGCAGCAGGCTGCCCAGGGAGATTGTGGAGTCTCCTTCTCTGGAGACTTTCCAAACCAGGCTGGATGTGTTCCTGCAGAACCTGATCTAGGTGATCCTGCCTTTAGTAGAGGGTTGGACTAGATGATCTCTGGAGTTCCCTTCCAACCATTCTTTGATTCTGTAATTTGCAGCCCTTTCCCTAGACTTTGCAAAAGGGGGTTATTCAGACTTGGAGCATTCTCTGTGGGAAATTTACTGCCCAATATTCCAGCATAAGTACCTGCCATTTAGGATAATGGCCTTCAAACAGCTGTGCAGAGACCCATTTGTCACCAGCGCCTCGAGCAGCCGGAGCGTTGGCTCTGCCAACGATGAGAAGTTGACATTCTTCTTCCCCTTGCAAAACAACCCTCCAGGCAGGACAGGCAGTACCTGCAGCAGTACTGCTTCCCCAGTCCCTCTGCCTTTTATTTGCTTCTACATGGCTGCCCAGTGGCACATAAAACCCAGTTTAATATGTCCTTACTACGGTTATACTACAGACCAGAGAAACATCTTGGGTCTTGGCAGTGCCTGCTCAGAACTTATGAGATGAACCCACGCCACCCCTAAGCCCAGATGAGATCCAAGGGCTGGAGCATCTCTGCTGTGAGGTTAGGCTGAGGGAGCTGGGGTGGTTCAGCCTGGAGAAGACTCTGGGAGGACCTGAAAGCTGCCTTCCAATACCTGAAGGGAGCAAGAAGGCTGCAGAGGGAGTTTTCATAAGGGTGTCTAGAGACAGGAAAAGGAGGAATGGTTTGAAGCTAAGGGAGAGTAAGTTTAGACTGGATCTTAGGAAGAAGTTTTTTCAGCATGAGGGTGGTGAGACTCTAGAACAGGTTGCAAAGAAAGGTTGTGGATGCTTCCTCCCTGGGGGTGTTCAAGGCCAGGCTGGATGAGGGCATGAGCAGCTGAATCTAGTTGAGAGACATCCCTGCCCATGGTGGGGAGGTTGGAGTAGATCTCTGAGGTCCTTCCAACCTAAGGCATTCTATCAGATATTGCTCATTGCTCTTCCACTGACTGCTCCAGGTGGGATGGGAGCAGCACCTTCAACATCCCCCTAGTCCTTTTCCACTCAACACATTTATTCCCTGGCCCTTGGATTGAATCCTCCTGCTTGCTTCTCCAGTGCCACCACCCAAGGTGAGAGACTGCCCCTTGGAAGAACCACACTATACCTAGCATTTAATGGTTTTCAGGTCAGAGTTTCTTGTTCTCATGCATTTTCTGTTCTCCAAGTCCCAGAATCTGCTCCATTCTGGGGAGAAAAAAAAAAAAATTGCTTTTTCTCCTTACAAGCCAAAGTGATTGTAACACAAATTGCTTCACTGAGAGTGTGTCTTGTGAACAGGAGCTCAGCAAAACAAATCTGTCATGCACCCTCTCATTCCTCCCTTCTCACCCTTTCAAAGCTCAGGAACATCAGTTTCATCCTACAAACACCAACCCTGGCTCAGAAGGAGGAACAATGCCAAGCTGGCTCTGGTTGGAAATGAAACTTTCTGGGAAGCAATCAACAATGCCAGAAATGCTGTCTTGGTCTGAGTGCCAGAGGCAAACTGTCATTTCTGCTTTTTATACAGAGAAACTCAAACTCTAATGCAGTGAATTACAATCTTAAACTCTAATGCAGTGAATTACAATCCTATTTTTTTTTCCCCCTTGCTTTGGGCCAGTTTTTTCCCCTTCTTTTCACTTTCAGTTGCACAGTGAAAACTGGTACCTCTTCATCTCCTTTGGCTGAAAACAACTGCAGTCTCTGCTTTATCTCAGGGATTTATGGACACATATGTAGACCACTTTGAGGTGATCAAAGAGATCTTTTTCTGTCCTCAAATCCCAGAGAAACCTGTAACAGTCTGACAGAAGAGCTGAGCTCTACCTTGCTCCTCATTACCTGAACTCCATAGCACCAGTGCTCCACCATTTCCATTGAAACCTGCTAATTCCACTGGGAATTCCCTTAGTTATCCAAACAGACTCAGAATTGCCAGTAGATAAAGAAAATGGCTTTGAAGAGCAGATAAAACTGGAGGTTGCAAGCTCTTGGTGATGCAGACAGATGTGAGAGCTCATTGCAGGAGAAGAGATGGTGATGGAGCAACCCTGGATAGAGGCAAGGGGGGAATGCAGGCAAGGGGGGGATGCAGCAGAGACACTGCCTGGAGTTTGAGCTCTGCCAAGTGATAAATTACAATCCTGTGCTTGGTTGGGTTTTGGACAGCTTGGCTGTTCACTACCACTTCCTCAGCCTTACAGAGACAATGGAGCAAAGGGGTTCATTTCAAATATTCCAGCAGAAAGAAAGAGGAGGGAAAGTCCTGAAATAATCTGCCCTTTGCTTTTCTGTTGGTGGCTTTGCAGTGCACCATTCTGTTCAAGAATGGTTCCCAGAAAGGGCTTCACCACCATGAAGTCCTAGTATTTCATGGCCCCATCACTTAATTTGGTTTCAAAAGTGAAATCATAAATTCAAGATGAAATACTGCAGCGTTGCTGGAATGAGGCTTTTTCTATTGTTTTCTGTTGAAAGGGCCACTGTCAACAGGGAGTGTAATCAAATCTGCATTTTTCTGATGGAAAACTGTGTCCACAGAAAGAATTACAATCAGCTCGAGATGCTCCCCAGCTCCCTTCCATGCTTTTTGGGCCCAAGAGTATTGCTTTAGAAAGTATAAAGCAACTGGAGAAAGCTTTCCCCACCCTGACTGCAAAAGCATCATTGGAACATCCTCATTTGGAGACAGGAAGTGTTGAAATGCACCACAGCAACATCTTCATCTTGTGTGAAAATCTGATACAGCTTCAGCAATTCCAAAGTGTTTCCTTATGCAGATAGCAGAAAATTCACTGCAAATCACTGAAAAGTCCAAATTGAAATCTGAATTTTGCCATGAAGCAACACTCTGAGATTTTCCTTCTCTCTGGCTGAAGTTTCATCCATAACAGAAGCATAGAACCTTAGCATGGTGGGGTTGGAAGAGACCTCTGGAGATCATCCAGTCCAACTCTCTGCTCAAGCAGGGCACCCACAGCAGCTTGCCCAGGATCACAATGCCCAGGGGGATTTGGAAGCTCTCCATACAAGGACACTCCACAACCTCTCTGGGCAGCCTGCTCCAGGGCTCCAGCACCCTCACACCAAAGAAATTTCTCCTTCTGTTCAGATGGAACCAACTGGCTTCCAATTTGTGCCCTTTATCCCTTTGTCCTGTCCCTAGGCACCACTGACAAGAATCTGGCCCCAGCCTCTTGCTCCCCATAGGTCCTTTAGCTCTTGCTGAGCATTGATCAGATGCCCTCTGGGGCTGCTCTTCTCCAGGCTCACCAGCCCCAGGGCTCTCAGCCTTTGCTCCTCAGACCTGCTCTGGTCTCTGAAGGTGTTCAAGAAACATGTGGCCATGGCACTTGGGGACAAGGATTAATGATTGTGATGGTGTTAGGTTGATGGTTGGACTTGATAACCTTGCAGACCTTTGCCAACCAAAACAATTCAATGAAGAGGACACAGCCTCAAGCTGAGCCAGGGGAGGTTCAGGCTGGAGGTGAGGAGAAAGTTCTTCCCAGAGAGAGTGGTTGGCCATTGGAATGTGCTGCCCAGGGAGGTGGTGGAGTCACCATCCCTGGAGGTGTTCAAGAGGGGATTGGACGTGGCACTTGGTGCCATGGCTTAGATAGTCATGAGGTGTAGGGTGACAGGTTGGACTCGATGATCTTTGAGGTCTCTTCTAGCCTTCTTGATTCTATGATTCTGTGATTCTTCTTTCCACCACCTTTGGTGGAAATGAATCTGCTTTTACACCAGCCAAACAAGTTGTGATCAAATCCTCATTTCCCATGGGTTGCTTCCCATCCAAACTAATGCCAACGTCAATGCTGCACTCGAGAGCTGCTCTCGAGGGTTTGTTGGTTGGTTGGTTGAGTTTTTTCCTGTTCTTGAGAAAGCAGCAGCCAAAGCTGAAAGTACAGAAAGTCCCTTCAGAGAGGATGGTTTAATTAGCTAGTGTGATATTAAACCTGAACAACCAGAAAGGGACCTGGGGCTACTGGATGACAGCAGCTGAACGTGAGCCAGCAGTGTGCCCAGGTGGCCAAGAGAGCCAATGGCATTCTGACCTGGATCAGCAATAGTGTGGCCAGCAGGAGCAGGGAGGTTATTCTGCCCTGTGCTCAGCACTGGTCAGGCCACACCTTGAGTCCTGTGTCCAGTTCTGGGCTCCTCAATTTAAGAAGGACATTGAGACACTTGAACATGTCCAGAGAAGGGCAATGAGGCTGAAGAGGGGTCTGGAGCACAGCCCTGTGAGGAGAGGCTGAGGGAGCTGGGGGTGTTCAGCCTGGAGAAGAGGAGGCTCAGGGCAGACCTCATTGCTGTCTACAACTACCTGAAGGGAGGTTGTAGCCAGGTGGGGGTTGGGCTCTTCTCCCAGGCAAGCAGCACCAGAACAAGAGGACACAGTCTCAAGCTGCACCAGGGGAAGTTTAGGCTGAAGGTGAGGAGAAAGTTCTTCACAGGAAGAGTAATTTGCTATTGGAATGTGCTGCCCAGGGAGGTGGTGGAGTCACTGTCCCTGGAGGTGTTCAAAAAAGGATTGGATGTGGCACTTGAAGCCATGGTTTAGTTAATCATGAGGTGCTAGGTGATAGGTTGGACTTGATGAGCTTTGAGGTCTTTGCCAACCTTGTTGGTTCTCTGACTCTATGACTTCTGACATACAATCACAGTGCATTGTCTAAGCTGGCAAACCCAGGCAGCTTGCCTTTATCATCACTTCACTCTGTTCACTTGATACTGCCAAAATACATCCCATGTCCATGTTTCAGTGGCCATTGCCTTTCTCCTGCTCCTTGGAACAAATGAACCTTTCTAAAAATAACAGGAACTCTCCATCACCTGAGCACACAACCCAGTGCACAGCCTGCAACTGCCTCTCACAGCTGAGATTAAAATTCAGATGTGTTCCTTCCGACTCTGAAGAAGTCCAGCTTTAGCCTGGGAGGAAATAATTTATGCTTGGCCATCCATCTCTGTCTGGGAAGCAGAACACCTGAAGTTGGGCAACAGCCTTCTCCAGCACTGCAAGCCAGAGTGAAAAGCTAACAGAGACAGCAACACCTGATCTATGTGACTTCTGGTGCTGGCACCTAGGAAATATGCTACCAGAAGCCTCTGGCAGCTGCTTGAGCCTCTTTTTGCTGATCCTCTGCTAGGGCTCTCTCCACACATGCACCCTGGCTGCCCTTTCTTCACTGGGCTGCATCACTCCTATCCTCTCCTGCTCTTTGCACCCACTAAAGCAAGCATAATCCTTCTCTTCTGACAATCTGGTGCCGTCTCCTCCCATCCTTGACTCATTTCCAATTTATTTGCTTTCTCTCATGTCAGCCTCGTGCTGCCCATTTCAGTTCTTCCTGCAGTTCCCTCATTCCTTCTCCACTGCCTTCTACTTACAGCCTGAGACATTCCCTAGCTGCCTTCCAGCTGTCACTCAAAGCCTCCTTGCCATTCAGGAGCTCTTCTCAAGACCAAAATACATTAAGGATGATAAAGCTGATTAAGCCCAGACACACCTTGCCTCTCCCTCTGCCCCCACCAATTCAGGGTGGGAATTAGGATGAGAGATGCAATCCATTAGCAAGGTGGCAATCAAGTCTGCAGCCACACTACTCTGAGTACCCACTCCAAGAGTCCTTACATGGATCACAGGATGTTAGGGGTTGGAAGGGAAGATCATCCACCCATAGAATCCAACACAGGTCACACAGGAACACATCCAGATGGGTCTGGAAAGTCTCCAGAGAAGGAGACTCCACAACCTCTCTGCTCAGCCTGTTCCAGTGCTCTGTGAGCCTCACAGTGAAGAAGTTCCTCCTCATGTTGAGGTGGAACCTCCTGAGATGAAGTTTCTATCCATTGCCCTTTGTCCTATCCCAGGGTGCAGCTGAGCAGAGTCTGTCCCCTCCCTCTTGACCCCCAGCCCTCAGATATTTATAGACATTTATTAAACCCCCTCTCAGTCTTCTCTTCTCCAGACTATACAGCCCCAGGGGCTCTCAGTCTCTCCTCTTAGGGCAGTGCTCCAGGATGAGAAGTAAATTTACTAAGAAGGTAACCAAGTGACTATCCTCTGTGAATCACTGTGGAGCCAGATGGATCTTTCTGGGCACTAGGAAACTCTGCTCCACACAGGGCACAAAGCTCAGGTTCTCTGAGATACACCAGGGGGACAGCTACTATCTGCTGTAAAACACAGAGCCAACTTCATTCAAATAGACAGGTGAGAGGCTGCCCTGCTGGAAAGCAGCTCCACAGAGAAAGACCTTGGAGTGCTGGGGGACAGCAAGTTCTGCATGGGACAGCAATGTGCTCTGGTGGCCAAGAGAGACAATGGGAGCCTGGGGTGTATCAAGAAAGACGTCCAGCAGGGTTAGGGAAGTTCTTCTACCTCTCTACTCTGCCCTGCTGAGACCATACCTGGAATACTGTGTCCAGTTTGGGGCTCCCCAGTTCAGGAGAGACAGAGACCTGCTGGAGAGAGTCCAAGGGAGAGCCAGGAGGATGCTTAGGGGACTTGAGCATCTCCCCTGTGAAGAGAGACTGAGAGCCCTGGGGCTGTTTAGTCTGGAGAAGAGAAGGCTGAGAGGGGATCTGATCAATGTCTATCAATAGCTGAGGGGTGGGTGTCAAGTGGAGGGGGCCAGGCTCTTTTGGGTGGTGCACAGTGATAAGTCAAGGAACAATGGGTTCAGACTTGAACGTAGAAGATTTCACCTCAACATGAGGAGAAACTTCTTTCCAGTGAGGGTGACAGAGCCCTGGAGCAGGCTGCCCAGGGGGTTTGTGGAGTCTCCTTCTCTGGAGCCTTTCCAAACCCACCTGGATGCATTCCTGTGTGGACTACCCTAAGTGATGCTGCTCTGGCAGGGGGGTTGGACCTGATGATCTCTTGAGGTCCCTTCCAGCCTCTGATATACTGTGAGACTGTGATACCTGGCTAGATATCTTACACCTAAAGGGAATTCAGTAACAAATATCTTACACCTAAAGGGGATTTAGCAATAAAAATCAGACTCAGATGCAGCCTTAAGATGAAGCTGACACTGGCTGCAGAGGGATTTCTACACACAAGCAAAAGAGATCAGTCGCACATTTCATGAGAAGGACACCAGATGCCTTTGACGTCATCCACATTATCTCTATTTTTAAAAGTTACATTTTTTTTTTCCTCCCTCCTTTCTGCTGCCAACTCCCCAAGTCCAATTTTGCCAAGATAATCTATCTAGTGCGGATGAAGATTTCCAAACTTGAGGTATCAGTCTCTTAGCAACCGTAGTACTCTTTGTATTTCGAACCCAGCATCTCCTGGAGCCCTTTGTGCACCTGAGCAGTGAATTGCCATTAAAGACACAACACTGGGAAACTGGTGGCTGGGATTCTAGATGGATACAGAATACACATCTGATTCCATAATCTCTCTCCACAGAGCATTTAGGGTAGGGTAGGCATGTGAGGGAAATGGGTGGCATATCTGATTCATGCAAGGAATGAGATAAGAGAAGCTGAACGGAACAAAAAAGGAGCAGCAAGAACTGGTAAGAGAAGAAAGGGAAGGGGGGGGGGGAAAGATAATAATGGAAAGAACTTTTTTCTTCCACCTGGATCTGATTTGGGTGGTGGCCTTTAAGCAGTGGGCAGGGGTGAGGCTCAGGGAAAGCTTCACTTTTCTTGTCTGCTGTGCTTTCAGCCCAGTGCTGGAAGAACCATTTGATGCCTTCCTTTCTCCAAGCCTGTAGAAGTTCTGGAAGGGGCTGTTGACTCCCACGATCACATCTGCTTCTTCCTGCCCAGCACAGAAGTGCACACTTCTGGTAAGCTTTCCTTGGGTAAATAACACTTCAAGGTCCTCTGCAGGAAGGCAGAGTATTCACAGAGTCATAGAACAGCAGGCATTGGAAGGGACCCCTGGAGATCACCCAAGTCCAACTGTCCTGCCAAAGCAGGGTCACCTGGGGCAGGTCACACAGGAAGGCATGCAGGTGAGTCCTGAAAGTCTCCAGAGAAGGAGGCTCCACAACCTCTCTGGGCAACTCCAGCACCCTCACACTAAAGAGGTTTCTCCTCATGTGCAGATAGAACCTCCTGGGTTCCAGCTTGTGTGCAATGCCCCACATCCTATCACAGGGCACCCCTGAAAAGAGGCTGTTGCAGAAGTGCATGAAACCATTCTGAATGTGGAAGGGATCACACAGCAACTTCTTTGTCTGGGTCTCCTGTGCTTGTGGAGCTCATGTGCTGTCCACCCACCAGTTCTGACTATTTTCTTTCACAAGCATAGAGAAGACTTCTGAACACAGAACAGGAACATGTCTCTTGACACAGCAGTTCAATAAGGTAGAGTCTAAATTTGTATTCTTATTTCCCTGCAGGGCTCCAGTTCCATCTGAACATCAACTCATACCTTCTCCCTCTGTCCCCCAAGGACTCAGCTTGAAGCTGGCTTGATTTGGCTGAAATCCCATCCTCCCTGACCAGTGTGAGCAAGGCTAGAACCATGGGGTCTGCACTTGTGAGACCCAGGAGACAGGACCAGTCTGGGAGTTTAGGCACCAGGGACATTCCTCTGCCATGGGCAGCTCCTTGAGAGGGCTCTTGAGATGAGGACCCCAGGGGCTAAATCCTACAATTTCATCCACCAGCCTGTGTTGGATCAGACTCACCTTGGTGGGTGGTGGTGACCAGCCAAGACTGAGAATAAGGAGCATATTTCCTTGCCCTGACTCTTTGACTTGAAACTCTGGACTGAAAGGAGAGGAGCAGCTCCCTTAGCTTTGCTGTGCTCCCCCTTGCTGCTCTGCAGCCACATCTCACACTGCAGTCTCATCCCACAGCAGGTGTGGCCACCAGCACATCCCAGCTACTCCCAAGTGCTGACTACCACAGACTGTCCTCAGGATGGGGTGGAATCACCACAGCTGCCTCAGGATGGGGTGGAATCAAAAGCTCAGAAGCAGCCACAGGTGAATGTCTGCTGCTCCACCACCTTGCAGAAACAAATCCTTGAATCCCTGAGACTTGTTTCCTTTTCCTTCTCTCCTGACATATAAAACTAAAAGGAAATCAGTTCAGCCCCTGCTCTCATCTCAGCTCCTTCAACTATTGCTGAGACAACCACATCCTGGGCTGCATCAAAAGAAGCATGGCCAGCAGATGGAGAGAAAGGGTTGTGCCCCCCTGGTCTGGTGAGACCTCACCTGCAGTGCTGTGCCCAGCTCTGGAGTCTTCAACACAAGAAGGACATGGACCTGATGGAGAGGGGGCAGAGGAGGCCACAAAAATGATCAGAAGACTGGAGCACCTCTTGCATGAGGACAGGCTAAGGGAGCTGGAGAAGAGAAGGCTCTGGAGAGACCTACTTGTGGCATTCCAGTACCTGAAGGGGGCCTACAAGAAAGCTGGGGAGGGGCTGTTGACAAAGGCCTGTAGCACTAAGACAAGGGGCAATGGCTTGAAACTAGAGCAGGGTAGATTCAGGTTGGACATTAGGAAGAAGTTCCTTACTCTGAGAGTGGTGGAACACTGGAACAGGTTGCCCAGGGAGATGGTGGATGCTCTGTCCCTGGAGACTTTCAAGGGCAGCCTTGATAGGGCTTTAAGCAGCCTGCTCTAGTTGAGGATATCCCTGCTGACTGCAGGAGGGTTGGACTAGATGACCTTTAGAGGTCCCTTCCAACCCAATGCCTTCTATGGCTCCCACAGCACTCCCCAGAGCAGCCCTTGTACAATTCCATGAGACCCCTGCGGTCGGTTTGGGAATCATGAGGACTGCACTGAGCTCAAGGGCAGAGGGAAGAGCCAGTGAGGTACATTTAGAATCATAGAATCAGTCAGGGTTGGAAGGGACCACAAGGCTCAGCCAGTTCCAACCCCCCTGCCATGGGCAGGGACACCTCACACTACAGCAGGCTGGCCACAGCCTCATCCAGCCTGGCTGCAAACACCTCCAGGGATGGAGCCTCAACCACCTCCCTGCACAACCCATTCCAGGCTCTCACCACTCTCATGGGGAAGGACTTCTTCCTCGTGTCCAGTCTGAATCTCCCCACTTCCAGCTTTATTCCAGTCCTGTCACTACCTGAGAGCCTAAAAAGTCCCTCCCCAGCTTTCTTGGAGCCCCCTTCAGATCCTGGAAGGCCACAAGAAGGTCTCCTTGGAGCCTTCTTTCCTCCAGACTGAACAACTCCAACTCTTTCAGTCTGTCATCATAGCAGAGCAGCTCCAGCCCTCTGCTCATCCTGGTGGCCCTTCTCTGGACACCTTCCCCCATGTCCTTACCCCTCTTGTAATAGAGGCTCCAGAACTGGATGCAGTACTCCAGGTGGGGTCTCAGCAGAGTGGAGCAGAGGGGGAGAATCACCTCCCTGGCCCTGCTGGCCACACTTCTCCTGATGCAGCCCAGGAATTTAGATTTACAAGACAGAACACCTTCCCCATTTTCAACTGGCTGCATTATTCACCCTGGCTTTACTTACTGGCACATGAAAAACAGTTGTGAAATGATCTGGAGCTGCCTGTGCAGGACTTTAGTTTGGATGCACTGGAAGTAATCAGTCTGACAGGAGTCTCTGAGGGCTGCCACGTGCAGCCTTCACTTGCTGTCTCAGGTTGCTGAGTGGGTAGCAACCTGCTGCTCAAACACACACTGTGGCTGAAGTTTTAGTAAAGGAGGGGCTGAGGTGGATGCAGCTTTCAGGTAGCTCCTCAGCTGCTGTTGCTGCACCACCTCTTGCCTCACTTTTTATACTGCAACACGGAGTAGCAGAGAGTTGCTTTGGCTGGAGCAGACCTCTAAGATCGAGTCCAGCCATCAAGCTGACCCCACCATGGCCACTAAATCATATCCTGAAGTGCCATGTCTATGTGTCTTTTGGACACCTTCAGGGAGGGGGACTCCACCACCTCCCTGGGCAGCCTGTTCCAGTGCCTGACCACTCTTGCAGGATAGAAATTGTTCCAAATATCTAACCTACACCTCTCCTGGTGCAGCTTGAGGACATTCCCTTTTGTTCTGTCACTTGTTATTAGGGAGAAGAGATCAACCCCCACCTCACTCCAACCTCCTTTCAGGGAGCTACAGAGAGCAGTGAGGTCTCTCCTCATCCTCCTCTTCTCCAGACTAAACAACCCCAGTTCCTTCAGCTGCTTGTCCCCAGCCCTGTTCTCCAGACCCTCCCTCAGCTTTGTTACCTTTCTCTGGACACACTCCAGCAACTCAATGTCCTTCTTGGAGTAAGGGGCCCAAAAGTGACCCCAGTTCTCAAGGTGTGTCCTCACCAGTGCTGAATACAGGGAGACAACCACTTCCCTGGTCCTGCTGGTCACACTATGGCTGATACAAGCCAGGATGCCATTGGCTTTCTTGGCCACCTGGGCATGTGTTGGTTTATGTTCAGCTGGCTGCCAGCCAGCATCCCCAAAACACAGCAAGGAGAGGACTGCATTCATTATCAACTATTAACTAATCACCTGCAAGCACAAGACTTCAGCACAGGCACCTAGGTAAGATGTGCAGAGTGGCACCAGCAGGCTCAATTTATCACCCTAATGTGCATGTGCAATGCACACCATGGGTGCAATCCTCACACAGTGCCTGCCTCTGAAACTCATAATCGAGCGAGACTGCAAAGTGGAACTGGTCCCAGATTAAAATTGCATCGAATTTCCCTTGGCAATATTGAAGCTGTTTGATAAAATTACTCTGGAAGTATTTCTTGCAAATATTAATCTCTTTAGATTCATTTAAAAACATAATAAAGAAAAAAAAAAAGAGAGGAAAGGAAAAAAAAAAAAGCCATCCACCACCTCACAGCTCTTGGCAGCTTTGCCATTAAATGCATAATTAAATTCAAAGAAAACCTAGTCCCTAGTCTAGATTCTCAGCACAAAGGAACCAACTGCAAGAAGAAAAAGGCTCCAGCACTAATTCCTTTCCTGGTGCAACCAACACACAACTCCCTGAATTGGGCAAGAGTCCAGGCTCAGAACCATGTCCCCCTGGATAGCTGCCCAGGGCTGGTCTAGAGGTGTACAACTGCAGTCCCTGAGAAGGGGACAACTCAAGGACCCTGTTCCAACATCTGCACAGCTTCAGAAGTTTGCTATGAAAACACCTTAGGAGAAAGAGAGAGAACCAGGGAAATATCTTGCTAAGAAAGCAGTGTCAAGGGAGCAATGTTTCTAATCATAGAATCCCAGACTGGTTTGGGGGGAAGGGATTTTTAAAGCCCATCCAGTCCAATGCCTCTGCAGTCAGCAGGAACAGCTGCAACTAGAGCAGATTGCTCAGAGCCACAACCAACCTGACCTGCAGTGGTTCCAGCAGTGGGGCTTCTACCACCTCTCTGGGCAACCTGGGACACCACCTTCAGCATCAAAAAGCTCTTCCTTCTCTCCACTCTGAATCTCCCTCTTTCAGTTCAAGCCATCACCCCAGAATCCCCTCCCTGCCCCTGCTGCCCAGGACACAGATGGGGCTTGGCTGGCAGCTCTTGGTGCCAGCTAGTGTCCAGCTCTTCACTTACCAGTACCCCCAAATCCTTCTTCACAGGGCTGCTCTCCAGCTCTTCTTCCAGCTGGTGCTGGTACTGAGAACTACCCCAACCCAGGTGCAGGACTTAACCTCGTTGAACCTGATGAGATTCACATGGACCCAATTCTCCAGCTTGCCCAGGTCCCTCTGGCATGTCAGCCACACCTCATCCATAAACTTTCTGAGGATGACCTCAGAGCTGCTGTGTCACTGATGAAGACACTAAACAACACTGGTCCCCTACAGACCCCTGAGGGACACTTTCTAAATTAGCTCAGAGAAGATGAAGTCTTTAGAAGCTGGGGGGAAATTTTCTCTTATATTCCCCCCTCCCCCTCCCACAAAAGGACCTTCTCTCTCAAAACAGAAGCCATGCTGCTGGTTGGTGTCCCAAGCTGTGCACAGCTTCTTCTCACAGACAATCTCTGCACCCCTCTCCAGCTAAGCCTGCTGGGCTGGACAAAACCTCCCTGCTATCTTGGAGACGTTGCTACACTAAACCAACATCACCAGAGCTATTAGGAGAGCTGCTGCGAGTGATGCAGGTTGCCAATAGCTCCAGGGGATTTCACAATGGCCAAGGAAAACAGGGAGGAGGGAAATCCCAGCTGTGCTCCTTCCACAGGCTCCATCCCGTGTGCCAGCTGCCTGCAGAGCAGGACTGTGCCCCAGCACGAGCACGCTGGAAGATCCTGGACACAAGACCACTGCTTCACAACCATGCAACAGGACCCAGGAGATGAGGGAAGGACAAAGGCAGCTACTAGTTCTTCATCTCCATCTGAGATTCCTTTGTAGTGTATTTAAGCAACAGTGCAGAAGAGCACAAAAGGAGGAAAAGTCCCAGGCAGGTCAGTTACTTTAGGGCTGTAGCACACCAGCTGCTTTGCCCCCTCTACTCCTTCCCATCACATATGCAGTACTACATAAATCCCAGCTCTTTTCGAGGAGGAGATCCCACACTGCCTCACTGCAGTCACCAGCAGCTCCCATGGAAGCAGGAGCTTCCCTAAGATCACCATGAGCTAGGAGCTTGGTCACATCCCCAGAGCCAACACCCATGAAAAGGACAGGCTGGTGAGGTTTGCTGGGAAGGACTGGGATCTCCTATCTGTAGGAGTAAATATCAGTCTTTAATGTATTCATATTGTCTTATCATCTGAATACCACCATGCTACATGCAGTTATGCATCCAAGATGTGATGGGGAATGGCTGTTATCTCCACTCCATGAGCAGCCAAGGCTGAGGGAATGACAGAGAACAACACCTGGACTCCTAAACTAGACAGCACCAGCAGCAGCCATGCATCTTGGCCATGTCCAGTGGGAACCCAAGAAATCATTTCCACCAACCTCCTGGGGAGGTGGAAGCAGCAGCTTGGCCAGCAGTGCCTCTGATCATAGAAGAACAGAACCATTAAGGCTGGAAAAGACCTCTGAGGTCACTGAGTCCAACCATCAACCCAATACCACCACAGACATCGGACTGTGTCTGGGAGTGCCATGACCACACACTTTGGAACCCTTCCAGGGATGGGGACTCCACCACCTCCCTGGGCAGCCTGTTCCAGTGCCTGACTGCTCTTGCAGGAAGGAAATCTTTCTGATGCAGCTCAAATCAGCTGCTAACGACCACAGTCACCATTTGCAGAATGGTCCCATTACAGAAATGAGGAGAGGACAGAGAGCAGCTGATAATTGGCAGGGTCTGGCTCCTTCCTGCCTCACTCTCCTTATTTTAATGGAAAAGCAGCAGAAACATTCACACTTAATTACTTCAAAGGCTGCACAGGGCCAAGCCAAGGTGGATCACTTTGGGAAGTCAGCCTTGTGTAATTTCTGTCGAGTAATTAGGGTGCTCCAGAGCACACCAAGCTGAGAGTTTTACTAGCACTAAACAAGCTTAGCAGATTTGTAAACAGCTTGCTATGGAGTAATATTCTTCTGCTCCTATCATCTAAAAATATCTTGGGAGAATTTGCTCCAGTACAAATGGCTCTGCTTGAAAGGGTTTAAAGCAACAACAACAACAACAAAAAACCCTGAAGATAATTCAGAGCAGATTTGTGTTTGGTTTGCCTGCCTGTCACTTGCTTTTTGGTTTCTAACGTCAAACAGTTACACAGCCCAGAGTTTGGCTTTACTAAAGCCCCCACTTTCACCAGAAAGGAAATAAAAACTGTGCTAACACCTAGCTCCATCTCTCCCCCTCTTCCTACTTAGAATCTTTTAGGTTGGAAAAGACCTTTAAGACCAAACCCAACCATTCTCTAACTCTCCTCAAGGCTGGTGCTAAACTATGTCCCTCAGCACCACATCTCTGCTTCTCTGTAACACCTCTGGTGATGGGGATTCAGCCACCTTCCTTGGCAGCCTATTCCAGTCTCTGAGATCCCTTTCAGTGAAGAAGTTTCTTCTCATGTCCAATCTAAACCTCCCCTGGTGCAGCTTGAGGCCATTTCTGCTCATCCTATCACTTGTTATTAGGGAGAAGAGATCAAACCCCATCTGGCTCCAACCTCCTTTCAAGGAGTTGTAGACAGCCTGCTCTACTCCATGGTCAGCTTATAGTTTCTTGTTCATTTTCCTGCAAGTCCAAGAGGCCTGATGTCCCATGTGGTCACTGATTGACCACTGGTTGGGAAGGCAAAGTGTCTCCTCAAAGGAGTGATGTGAGGAGAGGACACCCAGGACCAGCCTAAACCTCTAGAGATCTATGGCTTCCTAAATTCTGCATTCAAGATTTAGCTCTTTCTAAGACCCTGAATATGGCATCCACACTGAGGTGAATGTC
Organism: Indicator indicator; assembly: GCF_027791375.1. Classification (NCBI taxonomy): domain Eukaryota; kingdom Metazoa; phylum Chordata; class Aves; order Piciformes; family Indicatoridae; genus Indicator; species Indicator indicator. The sequence goes on from NC_072039.1 coordinate 9,646,040, forward strand.
ATCCTTCTGCTGAAGGGAGGAGGATTCATAGATTCATAGAATGGTTTGGGTTGGAAGAGACCTTAAGTCATCTCCAACCACCTTCCCATGGGAAAGGACACCTTCCATTAGACCAGGTTGCTCAAGGACCTGAACACCTCCAGGGAGGGGACATCTACAACCTCCCTGGATAACCCATTCCAGTGTCTCACCACCCTCACTGGAAAGAATTTCTTCCTACTCCCCAGTCTAAACCTGCCCTCCTCAAGCTCTGATCCATTCCTGCTTGTACTCCCCAGGAACTGAGATCTGCTATTTCTCAGCAGCTTGTAGATGACCTGCTCTCAGTTTAGAAAGAAAAAAGATCATTGACTTCATCTTCCCCATGGGGTTCCTCAGATCCTTTCATCTCACTCTCTAGAGATGAGAAAAAGCTTGTTTTAAGCACTCAGATGATGACTTCATCATCATCTGCATTATGGACCAAAGATGCTGGGAAGGGATTCGAGTAACCAATGCTACATCACCAGGAGCAGATCCTGACTCCTTAGCTGGGCTGAATCTGCAGCTACTGACTAGGGTAGGAAAGGAGAGTTGTCCACGGAGTCAGCTGTAAAGGAGACTCCACAACCTCTCTCAGCAGCCTGCTCCAGGGCTTCAGCACCCTCAAAGTGAAAAAGTTTTTCCTTCTGTTCCTGTGGAATCTCCTCTGCTTCAGCTTGCCCCCATTGCCCCTTGTCCTATCATTGGACATCACAGAGCAGAGCCTGGCTCCATCCTTCTGACACTGCCCTGCACACCTTTATCACCAGCAACGAGGGCTGCCCTCAGTCTCCTCTGCTCCAAGCTCCAAGCCCCAGCTCCCTCAGCCTGTCCTCACAGGGAGATGTTCCACTGCCTTCAGCATCCTCTGTGATTCTTTCAAGCAGTCCCCTGAGGTCCTTCTTGAATGGAAGGGCCCAGAACTGGACACATATATTCCAGATGTGGCCTCACCAGGGCAGAGCAGAGGGAGAGGAGCCCAACACATGCAATCTGAGCACTTAGAAGAGCAGCTGTATTCTCCTTGAGCTTGTGCCAGTTTGGCCATTCCAGCAGTTAGCCCTGCTGGCTTATGTGGGAAGAAGCAGACCATTGGGAGGTTTGTTATTCCATCCACACTTATCATCAGGAGGCTGTTAATGGAACCACAGAGACCTCCTGATGCCCAGGAATTGCAGCAAGAGGAGTACAAAGTGGCACACTTTTTACACTTCATTGGGAAGCTTTATAAATTAATTGGAGTACAAAGTCAGGTCTAATTGATGTTTGTATTGATTGAACTGCTTCAAGTCTTAATTTCAGTTGTAAAACTCACTTTAAAATAGAGCCATTTATAATTAAGACAGGATCTGTAATTAATTGAGTTTTAGACTCATAAAACTGCCTCTCTCATCAGTCTAAATTAAACTCCACATGAAAGTTTGTGCAAATTAAATACAGTAGATGCCAAAAACTATTTTCTCCAAACTCTTCGCTATCCTTGTTAATGTCAAACCAAAAGTGACTTGAAGATGTGAAATAGTGATGAAAATTGGTACTGGAAGAGGTGACAGCAGGGAATGGCACCCTCTGGGTACAGGGAGTCCTGCAATGGTGCAGACATCCATCCCCACCCCATCCAATGCAAAGACGTCATAGTCATGGTCAGAACCCAACACCAGCAAAGCCAGGAGACACTTCCCACATCCCAGTTAGGGAATTAATCATAGAATTGTTGCATTGGAAGAGACCTCCAAGATCATCAAGTCCAGCTGTCAACGTAAGACCACCATGGCCATTAAACCATGTCCCCAAGTGCCATGGCCACACACTTCTTGAATACCTCCAGGGACAGTGACTCCACCACCTCCCTGGGCAGCCTGTTCCAATCCCTGACAACTCTTGCAGAAAGAAATTTTTCCTAATCTCCAGCCTAAACCTCCCCTGGCACAATTTCAGGCCATTCCCTTTCATTCCATCACCGGATACTAAGGAGAAGACACTAGCCCCCACCTCACTCCAACCTCCTTTCAGGGAGTTGTAGAGAGCAGTGAGGTCTCTCCTCAGCCTCCTCTCCTCCAGACTAAACAACCTCAGTTCCCTCAGCTGCTCCTCACCAGCCCTCTTCTCTAGACCCTTCACCAGCTTTGTTACCCTTCTCTAGACCCACTCCAGCCCTTCAATGTCCTTCTTGGAGTGAGGGGCCCAAAACTGACCCCAGCATTGAAGGTGCAGCCTCACCAACGCTGGGGCACACAATTATATGTGGTCTCTCTTGCACAATTGTCTCAGGTTGTAACACAAACCTGCTTTTAAATATATTTTGTCCCACCAAAGTCATACCAGGCCACCACGATCATGGGATGCTTAGAGGGAAGGGTCTCCCTTGACTCCATCTGCCAGTGGTTATTTAGAATCATAGAATCAACAAGGTTGGGAAAGACCTCAGAGCTCATCAAGTCCAACCTATCCCCCAGCACCTCATGAGTAACTAAACCATGGCTTCAAGTGCCACATCCAATCCTTTTTTGAACACCTCCAGGGATGGCGACTCCACCACCTCTCTGGGCAGCACATTCCAATGGCAAATCACTCTTTCTGGGAAGAACTTTGTCCTCACCTCAAGCCTAAACTTCCCCTGGTGCAGCTTGAGACTGTGTCCTCTTGTTCTGCTGCTGGGTGCCTGGGAGAAGAGCCCAACCCCCACCTGGCTACAACCTCCCTTCAGGTAGTTGTAGACAGCAATGAGGTCTGCCCTGAGCCTCCTCTTCTCCAGGCTGAACACCCCCAGCTCCCTCAGCCTCTCCTCACAGGGCTGTGCTCCAGACCCCTCCCCAGCCTTGTTGCCCTTTTCTGGACACATTCAAGTGTCTCAATGTCCTTCTTAAATTGAGGAGCCCAGAACTGGACACAGCACTCAAGGTGTGGCCTCACCAGAGCTGAGCACAGGGCAGCTCCTGCTCCTGGCCACACTATTCCTGATCCAGGCCAGGATGCCATTGGCCTTCTTGGCCACCTGGGCACACTGCTGGGTTGTGATGTGCTTGGCCATGCCCTCAAAGCTCACTCAGCTGCTGGAGGTGATAATGAACTTCCCCAGTTCTGGTAACTGTGGTTGCCCATCTGACTCCTTCTAACTTGATCTCATGGGAAATCTTTACAGCCCTCAACCCCAATATTTACAAAGCAGAGATAATTTTGGGCTTGTGGTAAGAAAATAAATCAGCTGGGACATATGCACATAGATAAAAAGTTCCCCAATAAATCTGTTTTCCATGTGTGAGAATCTGCCTCATCCTAATCTAGGTAATTAGCTATCTGCTTCTTTAAAGGCTCCCAATTAATTGGGGTTGCTGTTCTTAGTGGAATGCCATTTCCTCTTCCCAAAAGGGCTACTACTATTTTTGTACCTTTTTTATTTTTTTTTCCTGGCTGCCACATTTTGATGTTCCCAGTGAAATTAAAAAGTCACTGCAGCACTCTCCAAGTATTTATGGCTTGAAGATTCCTACACATGTCCCAGAGCTGACACCCAGAAAAGCTTGTCACAGTTGTCCAGCATTTTCCCACATCAAAGTGATGTTGAAGCTCAGGATGCCTCAACAGCTAAAGAGCTGCCCAGGTTGGCTTGCTCCCTGGTAGCTCCCAAGGGAGTTGCCCATCTGTCCCCATGGACAGTAGAAGAGCAGGGTGTAGAGAATTCTCCAGGAGAGGGAATAAATTGCTGCCCATGCCCACAGCTCTGAACCACACCAGAGTTTCCCCTTTGCTCTTGCATAAGATCTGTGTTAGTCCTTTGGATGGCCAGAACCAGTCCTGATCCCACCAAAGCCATGAAGAGTCTGAAACCACCACCAGCCAAAGCAGAGCTGAGGCCATGATGGGAGCACAAAAAGTGTCTCTCCACATGGACAGGAGGAAAATGTCAGTTGGCATCAAACCAATTTCTTTACTCCCTTTTAGAGTTAAACCAGACAGGTCCTCCTGCCTGAGTTTCTCTTTTCAGTCCATATTTTTAATTTGCTTTTTTTTCCTGTCCCATCAAAACCTCAGAGGCCTCTTGAACAAGTGGTGGAAGAGGTAAGTGGGAAAGGAGAAAGCTGATTGCTAATGCACCACATAAATTACCATGGTGTAATTACCCAAAGGACTAAGGCTCAAAAGAGCTTCTCTCATTTCTGTCATCAGTTCTCAGTCTGAACACCCACCACCAGCCCTGGGTCTGGCCAGTTCACACAGCCAGGCTTGCTGAGGTGCCTCACAAACTGGGATGGGATTGGGTTTCACACAATCATAGCACAGTGGGAGGCAGATGATCTGCAGATCATCCAGTCCAACCCCACTGCTAAAGCAGGGCACCCACAGCAGCTTGCTCAGGATCACAGTCACCAGGTGGGGTTGGAATCTCTGCAGAGAAAACTCCACAACCTCTCTGGGCTCCAGCACTCTCACAAGCAAAGAAGTTTCTCCTCCTGCTCAGGTGGAACCTCCTGGCCTTCAGTTTGTGCCCACTGCCCTTTGTCCTCTCACTGGGCACCATGGGCAAGAGTCTGGCCTCGTCCTCTTGCCTCCCACCTGAATCTCCTCTCAGGCTGCTCTACTGCAGGGTAAACAGCCCCAGGGCTCTCAGCCTTCCCTCCTCACAGAGATGCTCCAGGCCCGTCAGCATCCTTCTAGCCCTCTGTTAGTCTCTCCCCAGTAGTTCCCTGTCTCTTTTGAGCTAGGGAGCCCAGAACTGATCACCCAGGACACCAGACATGGCATCACCAGGCAGAGTAGGGGGGAAGGAGACCCTCTCTTGACCTGCTGACCATACTGTTCTTCATGCACCCCAGGAGACCATTGACCTTCTTGGCCATGAGGGCATATTGCTGGCCCACGCTGAACTTATTGCATCCCAGCACTCCCAGGCCCTTTTCCAGCAGGTCACCCCTCACCTGTCCTGGTGCAGGGAGTTATTTCTCCCAGGTACAGGACCCTGACACTTGCCCTTGTTGAACTTCATGAAGTTCACCTCTGCCCAACTCTCCACCCTGTCCAGTTCTGGCTGAATGACAGCACAGCCTGATGGAGTGTCAGCCACTCCTCCTGCTTTGGTATCATCATGTTCATGCCCTCAAGAACTGGCATATCCTCACCAGCCAGCAGAGAAGAGATATGCACAGAGACACACATGCAGCTCCATCCCCCAGAGCACCCCATGGTGAGACCTGATGTCCAAGCTTCCAGCACTAAGCTAAGGAAGCTGGGAGAGCAAAAGTTTCTCCAGGAGTCAGTAGTAAAAAGCTTTCCATTAGAAACAGGAGCAGGCACTGAGGAGGTTAAGCAGTTACCCGGTTTGGTCAGCTGCTCAGAGTGCAAGCCCAGCTCTGCCAATGGGAATTTTGCTCCTTCTATCAAGGGGATCAGAATTGGCATCACATTGGCAAAATAAGCAAGCTGAAAGCAGCTCTTCTGTTGGCTAGGCAAGGAGGAGGACATCAACCCTTTAGCTTCTCAAGAAACACTTCATGGGCAGCTTCTCCATGAAGCCAAGCAATGTGGGGATTCAGAGGTGTGCAATGTTCAGCTATAAACATTGTTCTGATGGAGGAACACAGGCTGCCAAGGTCAACAAGCCAGCAGAAAAGCTTTTTATTTGCTGGAGCTTCACACTGTGGTTCCAACCCCGAGTTTATTGTGTGCTGCAAAGCACCCCAGGAAGTGTTGGAAGGCACAAGGACTGCACAAAATACCTGAAAACAGCAGCCTCAGGCACTGCAAATAAACACTGCTGGGGACATCCCCCAGTGCACCACAGAGCCAGCACTTTCCCACAGCAGAACTCCTTCCATGCCATCCCAACACACACAAGGTGCCCAGCAGGCTCATGCCGTCCAGACTGGCTGCACCATCACACAGGACACAATACACCTCACCTAGAGAAACATTCCTCCAATTCCCTGGCTAAAAAAAACCACAACCAACACCCTCTAAACCCCCAGAACAGCTAGTGATAACCAGCTTTCTAAGTGAGAGGCTGCTTGTCTAATCCAATGTCCTTCTGCACTTTGATTATCACAGGATCACAGCATTGCCCAGATTGGAAAAGACCTTTCAGATCATTGAGTCCAATCAGCAGCCTAACACTGACAAATCCTTGACTGACAAATCCTCAGCACCACATCTACACCACTCTGAAATCCCTCCAGGGATGGGGACTTCACTGCTGCTCTGGACAAGCCATTCCAATTACGTGACCTTCTCCCCCTGCAAGGACACCTACATCTTAGCCTTCCTCTTGCAGTAGTTACAGAACCCAATGCATATCTCCTGGTTGCTGTTGTCAGAGGGGAAACAAAAAAAGAAAAGAGGCAGGCATAAAATGCTGAACCTTAGTGTGGAACAAGAGAAAACCTGAAGCCAGCCAGAACCTCCCTCCAGAGCATTGTATTTAACCAGCTCCTTTATTTGCTTTGCTTCCACTTCCTCAGCTTGTGTCTTAACACTCTTTGTTGTGAAAAAGGAAAGAGGGAGAGGAAAAAAAGAAAAAAAAAAAAGAAGATGGGGAATGCAACAGATTAAAGCTATTGAGAAATGAGTCTGGAAAGCAACTGCAATGAGCTCTGAAGGATTCATTAGCTACCTAACCCCTTCAGCAGCCCCTAAATGGGGTGTGGGGGAAGTGTGCTTTCTTTTTGTATCTCAACCCAAAGCAAACCTTGTATAATTTTACTGCTCAGAAACACCCATCCCTTGTGGGATCACCAGCAGACCAGGCTCAGCTCACAGAAGCCCTGCAATGAAGCAATTAAAGCTCTTGAGAGACCATTTGATGGACAGCTGCATGAAAGGAGTGAGGTCCTACAGGAACAAAGTCTCCAGGTGACTCCATGATGCCATCAGTTTTGGAGATCCTTCTCAAGTGGGCCAAGAAGTGAGCCAGCAGGGTGCCCAGGTGGCCAAGAAGGCATTCTGGCCTAGATCGGAAACAGTGTGGCCAGCAGGAGCAGGGAAGTCATTCTGCCCTGTACTCAGCACTGGTTATGCCACACCCTGAGTGCTGTGTCCAGTTCTGGGCTCCTCAATTCAAGAGAGATGTTGAAATGCTGGAAGGTGTCCAGAGAAGGGCAACAAAGCTGGGGAGGGGTCTGGAGCACAGCCCTGTGAGGAGAGGCTGAGGGAGCTGGGGGTGTTCAGCCTGGAGAAGAGGAGGCTCAGGGCAGATCTCATTGCTGTCTACAACTACCTGAAGGGAGGTTGTAGCCAGGTGGGGGTTGGGCTCTTCTCCCAGGCAACCAGCAGCAGAAGGAGAGGACACAGTCTCAAGCTGCTCCAGGGCAGGTTTGGGCTGGATGCTAGGAAAAAAATTCTTCCCAGAAAGAGAGATTTGCCATTGGAATGTGCTGCCCAGAGAGGTGGTAGAGTCACCATCCCTGGAAGTGCTTAAAATCAGACTGGATGAGGCACTCAGTGCCATGGGTTAGTTGATTAGATGGTGCTGGGTGATAGGTTGGACTGGATGATCTCTCAGGTCTTTTCCCACCAGGTTAGTTCTGTGATTCTGTGAAGATGGGAGGAACAGCTCTGTGCCCATACCCACACCTTCTCTTCACCTCATCACAGCACCTTGCTGTTGCCTTGGCTGGAGAAGAAACACCACAAGGATGATTTGTCTCCTGAAGTGCTTTCACTGAGCACAGAGCTGCAGCCTCTCTGCAACACTTCATCAACCCACAGCAGCTGCAGGAGCTGCCCCTCCAGGCTCCTGCTGAAGTGAAACATTCAGTTTGGACTCCTGTAATGGAAGCACACGACTTGGAGACCCCAAATCTACAAGCTGGCCACAGCTTCAGAACAGAAATAAGTTTACAACCTCCAAATGAAACACTTTGGGTTTGGAACTGATGAGGTTCTTTTATTTTTTTTTTTTTTTTTTTACCAGCTTATAAGCTGTGGGAAAAAAAGAAAATGGGAAAATAAAAACGTTCCTATTTGGCTCCAGTTGAAATGGATCTTATGCTTTATTTTTTCTTTTTTTATTGGTTGCTGGTATGGATCTCCTATTTTTTTTTTCTTTTTTTTTTTTTTCTTTTTAATTCTTATTAATTGCTGGAGAGCTGAAAAATGCCATAATTTCACAGCTGGGGTTCAGAGGTAGTGCCTGTCCTAGGGCTGCTAACTCTCCTTGCAGCCCCAGACTGGGGAACAGACTCAGCTCCCACAGCTTGTGCAACCAAGGACAATGTTAGCTCTGATGCTGTCACAGAGGCAAACTGAGCCCACCACAGGTCCACCTCCCCTAGGGACAAAGCAGGAGGGAATGTTGTTTTGCTGATATTAGAGTAGTTTGGGTTGGAAAAGACCTTTAAGATCATTAGGTCAAACATTGACTTAAGTCTAAAAAGGGCTAAACCATGTGAGGAAGAAGTTCTTCCCCATGAGAGTGGTGAGAGCCTGGAATGGGTTGTCCAGGGAGGTGGTTGGGGCCCCATCCCTGGAGGTGTTTGCAGCCAGGCTGGATGAGGCTGTGGCCAGCCTGCTGTAGTGTGAGGTGTCCCTGCCCATGGCAGGGGGGTTGGAACTGGCTGAGCCTTGTGGTCCCTTCCAACCCTGACTGATTCTATGATTTTATGATTCTATGATTCTATGTCCCTCTACCATCTCTCTGCCTCTTTTAAACACCTTCAGAGATGGAGATTCCACCACCTCCCTGGGCAGCCTGTTCCAGTCTTTCAAAACCATTTCAGTGAAGAATTTTCTTCTAATGTCCAGCCTAAACCTCCCCTGGTGCAACCTGGGGCCATTTGCTCCTGTCCTTTGTCACTAGAGAGGAGACCAATTCCCACCTGGCTCCCATCTCCTTTCAGGGAGCTGTAGAAAGCCAGAAAGTCTTTCCTCAGTTTCCTTTTCTCCAGCTTCCTCAGCTGCTCCCCACCAGCTCTCTTCTCCAGCCCCTTCACCATCTTCATTGTCAGTCTTCTGGACCTGCTGCAGCCCCATCAATGTCCTCCTTGTAGAGAGCTCATATTCTCCAACTCTATTTTCTCATTTTGGCTTCTGCAACACTGAGATCAACTTTACAAGGCAGTGAGAAGCTACCCTTAAGCCCTGGTGATGGCCATTTCATCCCTCAGCCACACTGGCAACCCTACTTTCACATTTTAAAAGCAGGAATTACTCTGTCCCTGCAAAGCACAATGTGTGCAAGAATTATTGGGGGGGGGGGAAAAAAAAACCTTCCCATCTCTGTTACCTTTGGGAAGGAGCAGCAATTACAATCAGTCACACAGCAATATTTCTTTCCCCCCTCCCAAAACCTTATTCACAAAACCTTCTGCCCTGGATTAGAGTTAGTTGAAAGAAAACTAATGAGATGTGTGTTGCCTAGCAAGTGAAATCTAAATTGCCTGAAAGGAGTCACCCTAAAATACAAAATACAGCCTCATCCCATGTGTTGTTAGTGAGTTGGGGTCCTAATAGCTTACTCAGGCAGCAGGACTTTCCTTAGGTGACAGCCTAATGATGTGCATTCAAGAGCTGTAGGCACAAATGTCTGCCACCATCCAAGGTTTTCTGTTATTCCACGTTTTTCTCTACAGAATTCTTCTCAAAAATAAAGGAAACGTTTTTAGGGCCACCAAAGGTTGGAACAGGCTCCCCACAGAGCTGGCTGAAATCCCCCCATCCATGGAGGGTGTTACAAAGAGGCAGAAATGTGGTGCTGAGGGCCATGGTTTAGCAGCAGCCTTGGTAGAGACAGAGCATGGTTGGGCTGGGTGAGCTTCAAGGCATTTTCCAACCAAGATGGTTCTGTGATGCTGTAAGATGCTGAGGGACCTGGAGCATCCCTGTGTGGTGGAAAGGCTGAGAGCCCTGGGGCTGTTGAGCCTGGAGAAGAACAGCTTGAGAGGGGATCTGAGCAATGCTCAGCAAGAGCTAAGGGGTGAAGAAGATGGGGCTGGGCTCTCTGCAGTGGTGCTCAGTGACACCACAAGGGGCAATGGGCACAAACTGGAACCCAGGAGGTTCTATCTGAAGATGTGGAGAAACTTGTTTGGTGTGAGGGTGCTGGAGCCCTGGAGGAGGCTGGACAGAGAGGCTGTGGACTCTCCGTCTCTGCAGAGAGTCCACCTGGCCATTGTGATCCTGGGCAAGCTGCTGTGTGGTGCCCCTGCTTTAGGAAGGGGGTTGGAATGGATGATCTCCAGAAGTCTCTTCCAACTCCCTACCATGCTGGGATTCTGGGATTTTTGAAAGCCTTTGCACTGTTCTGCAATGCTAAAGATTAGAAGTGTTGCCCTTTCTGGAAGTTCCCTCTCTTGCTCTTACTGTCTCATGGCTGCTGCTGCAGAGGGTTGCAGCTCTGGCCCCAGCACCTCAGCTCTGAGCAGGACATAGTGTGGGACTGAGCAGCCCACTACCTGTCAAACCTATTCACATTCCAGGCAGATGTTTGGCCCTCTCTACCTCCCCCTGCTGAATGGGGCCAGGACTTTGCATACTGGTTCCCCAAGGACACCAAGGTCTACAATCTGTGTCAGGACTCATTTTGAATGGCTTCATGTGATGCTCACACAGGTCCTGCTGCTGGTCCCAGAAGCACTGCTGCAATCCTTCTCTTTCAGTCCTCCCAGCTGGACCCAGGCCATGACAGTCATTCAGTGTGGAGACAAATTAAAGACCAAGGCAGACAGCAAGGTCCTGGCTCAGCTCATCCTCTACAAACCCAGAGAGGCCCTGGCTGAGCCCCCTCTGCTGCTCTGGGAACATAGCCCTGGATGAAGTAGCATCACCCAGTGACACAGGAGATGCAGGACCTTGGGCTGACCTTAGTCTGCAAAAACTCAGTGTGGTTTTTAACTCATTTCATTTGGAGAGTGAACAATCTGAGCCAGGCTGGCATCAGCCTGAAGAACTGCAGTGGTTTCAGCCCATCCACCCTCCCCTGCAGTGGCTGCTCTGGCACTGAAGGCTCCTAAAGCATTTTGTGAAGTACCAGCCCCCTGCCTGGCTCTCCTGAGTTTTGCTGCATGCCCTGTGCTCCTGGACACTTCCCTGTCATCAAGAGTCAGAGCAGAGATGCAAAGGTGGTTGAGCTCCTGCTGTGCCTTACCCCAGTGCACCCAGGAGCATTGCTGCAACTGCATGGCTTCTGCTACTGAAGCATCCTCCTGCTCCTCAGCACCCTCCTCCTCCTCAGAGCACAGTAGGCACCTGGGAAGATTTGCAGCCCTTTGTTGTCTGAGGCAGGCAGGAGCTAAGTCTGACTTCAAAGGGTTTGTGCTGATCCCCTCAGCCAAGCTGAGAGAGCAGCACCTCCCCACTGGGCTCCTGCTCCATCCCCTGCAGCCATCTGGCTGGTGGCTGGAGCCACAGGGTCCTGTGAAAGCTGACAACTGCTGCACATAGCTCTGGCTGCCAGCTTGGTTGGTTCCAGGAACAGCAAATCCAGCCCTGGATGCAGCTGCACATCCTCTCACCTCCTCTCCAGCTCTAAACTCTGCCCTCTGTCCCCTCCACTCCCTCCCAACCACAACTCATCCTGCTGTGGGTACAGCCAGCCCCCAGGCTTTCACAGATCACAGAACAGTAGGGGTTGGAAGGGACCTCCAGAGCCCATCCAGTCCAACCCCTTGCCAAAGCAGGATCAACTAGGGCAGGCTGCACAGAACACATCTAGGCAGGTTTTGAAAGGGGAAGAAGTCTCCTTCCAGAGAAGGAGACTCCACAACCTCTCTGGGCAGCCTGCTCCCAGGCTCCAGCACCCTTACAGCAAAGAAGTTTCTCCTCAGGTTGAGGTGGAACCTTCTGCACTCCAGCTTGTAGCCATTGTTCCTTGTCCTGGGCACCAGGCACAACAGGCACAAGCTGGAACACAGGCACCCAGCTAGGGCAGGGTGGTCTCAGGACCCACAACTTGGCAAGGGAATCTGGGAAGCTAAGATTTCCAGACAGAGGGAAAGGATATTGAGGTCTGTTTGTTTATTTCCCAGCATATCTAAAGGGTAGAGGCCATGAGGACAGGGCTGGGCTCTTTTCAGTGGTGCCCAACCACAGGACAAGGAGCAATGGGTACAAAGCAGAACACAGGAAGTTTCTCTTGAATTTAAGGAGAAAATTCTTTGCTGTGAAGCTGCTGGAGCCCTGGAGCAGGCTGGCCAGAGAGGTTGTGGAGTCTCCTTCTCTGAAGACTCAAAACCTGCCTGGGTGTTTTGATCCTGGACCACCTGATCCAGGAGAACCTGTATTAGCAGGGGTGTTGGACTACATCACAGGATCACAGGATCACAGTAGATTAGAGGTTGGAAGGGACCTCAAGAGATCATCAGGTCCAACCCCCCTGCCAGAGCAGGATCACTGAGGGTAGTCCACACAGGAATGCATGCAGGTGGGTTTGGAAAGGCTCCTGAGAAGGAGATTCCACAACTTCTCTGGTTTTGCAGATGATCTCCAGAGGACCCTTCCAACCCCTACCATTCTATGACTACTATCATCTACCTCCCTCCTCTGGACTTTCACCCTGCTAAGTGACTTTTCACATTGCCAAGCAAGATAAATGCACTTTCTCATGAGCAGTGGCAAGGGGACATGGACCACAGAGGCCATCAGCAGAGCACAGCCAGAACAGAGCAGTTGCAGGTGATGGCTGCTGCCCAGGAGCACAGCAGGGCTGGGATGATCTTTGGTACCACTGAGCAGATGCCAGGGGCACTAACCTTGTCATGGAAGAGCTTTGAATGGCATTTGGAAAAAAAAACCAGCTCTGGATCACTGAGTTTTGTTCCCTGACACTGTTGCAGCAGTGTGGTGCCAAGACATCATCTTTCTGTGCCAGTCTTCCCCTGTTCAGGTCACCAGCAGCTCATTTGTGAGCACAGGCACTGTGGAGTCAAGGCTAAGCCATTGCTCATGGGGATCCACAGAGGATGCTTGACCCAGAGGTCTTGCAGCACCCCAAGCACTGGTGGATGTTGCTTTACTCTCCCATCACAAGTACCCCTGCTGCTGGGTAAACTGAGGCACAAAAACATCAGTGATGGCCAAAACATCCCAGTGAAGAGCTGCAAATAATTATCATAGAGTCATAGAGTAGAATCCCAGACTGGTTTGGGTGGGAAGGGACCTTTAAAGTCCATCTAATCCTGCAGGCAAGCAGGGGCACCCCCAACTAGAGCAGGTTGCTCAGAGCCCCCAGACAACCTGACCTGGAATGGTCCCAGGCATAAAACATCTCCCACCTCTCTGGGCAACCTGAGACAGGCTCTCACCACCCTCAGTGTTAAACATTTCTTCCTTCTCTCCAGTCTGAATCTCCCTCTTTTAGTTCAAACCATTTCCCCTTGTCCTGTCTCAACAGGCCCTGCTCAAAACTCTGTCCCCAACCTTCTTAACAGCTCCTTTGAATCCTGAAAGGCCACAACCTGGACTTCTACTCCTCCCCTCTGCACACCTAACTCCTAAACATCCTGATTTAGGGGGCAATGAATGTTCCTCTACATGCAGACATGGTGCAGAGCAGAGGCTCTTTGCAGATGTTTGTGCCTTGGTGAGGTGTCTGCTCTGATGGAGGCAAGGGAACAGATTCAGCTTTGCCCATGGTTTGCCATCACTTGGTTCAAGCTGATGTGCTGAAAACCACTATCAGCTAACACAGCCTGGCTAAAACATCTGCCATGAGAGCTCTGAGGGACACCCCACAGCACCATAACCACCAAAAGGCAGGTGCCCAGCACCTCCACATCAGATCAAGAGAGGTGATTCTGTCCTTCTAACTCTGCTTTGCTGAGCCCTCACCTGAAGTACTGTGCCCAGCTTTGGGACCTTCAACACAAGAAAGAGATGGACCTGCTGCAGAGGGTCCAGACAGGGCCACAAAAACAACCAGAGGGCTGCAGCACCTCTGCTGCAAGGACAGGCTGAAAGAGTTGGGCTTCTTCAGCCTGCAGAAGAGGAGGAACTTGTAAAATTAATGATCCAGACTATAAGCTTGCATAAAAAATTAAAAAGTCCTTATTAAAAGTTGTATAAACGTGTCACAGCAAGATTAAAATCCCCTTTAAAGCATATTTAGCTCTTCATCTGAATTTGCTCCGTTCCCAATGCCTGAGGCAGGGCAGGCAGTGAGCTATCCACCTGCTCCACCAAGAGCCCAGCTCCCAAGGGTGGGAAGTGTCTGAAACAGCCCTTCAAGAAGCACCCCCAGCATCAGCAGCATCTCCAGCAGCCAGAGAAAGCCAGCAGTTTTGGAAGGAGCTGGGTGAGGGCACAAATCTGCATCCCTCTCCCCAAAACCACCTTCTTCCAGCTCAAAGAGGCTCTTTCTCCACTACAATAAGGCAGAAGCCCTCCAACCTCTGACCAAGGATGTCTGAGTACCCAGCACCAGCAACTCTCTTGCCAGCCAGTTCCTATAACTATGTCAGCATAGCTGGAGTTCAGACAATCTCTTTAATTGTTGTCCAGATGGTGTCCCTGTAATTCTAATTTGTTGGCAGCCAGGCTCATTTCATTTATACTCTCTTGCCATCAGGACTCTTTCCTTGGAGATGATGCTGGTGCTTGTTCTTGGGGGCAGGGAGTCCAGGTGGCACGTTGTCCTTTGGCAGAGGAGGGGTGGGACAAGGGGAACAGGACCTCTGCAAAGCCCTTCCCAAGGCTACCTGTCCCACTGGGTAACTGACCTGCCACTGGTACCTCCTGCAGGGCTTGGGCTGTAATGCATCAGAGGGTGCAAATCCTTGGCTCTTCTGGAGCATTCCCCCAATCCATAGCTTCCTGCCACCCTCCTGATGGGGACCTCAAGCTCTGGAGAAAACTCAGTGCTGATCTTTACCTCCAGTTGTCCCTAAGGCAATGCAGCAGCTAAAACCCTCTACACAAGGTCTTCTTTGATGAAACCCAGAGGAGCCAAACCTCTCTGTGCTCAGTCCAAACATTATCACTGCCTGTTTGGGATGGGAAGTGCTACTAATTTCAGCCCAAAAAAAAAAAAAAAAAAAAAAAGAGTTTTCCTGGAGGCCAAGACTGAAAGTGAGAGAAGAGTGAAAAAAATGAGAGTGGGGGAAGGGAAGGGGAAAGGGGAAAAGGGGAAGAAAAGGGGGAAAGGGGAAGAAAAGGGGGAAAGGGGAAGAAAAGGGGGAAAGGGGAAGAAAAGGGGGAAAGGGGAAGAAAAGGGGGAAAGGGGGAGAAAAGGGGGAAAGGGGGAGAAAAGGGGGAAAGGGGGAGAAAAGGGGGAAAGGGGAAGAAAAGGGGGAAAGGGGAAGAAAAGGGGGAAAGGGGAAGAAAAGGGGGAAAGGGGAAAGAAAAGGGGGAAAGGGGAAGAAAAGGGGGAAAGGGGAAGAAAAGGGGGAAAGGGGAAGAAAAGGGGGAAAGGGGAAGAAAAGGGGGAAAGGGGAAGAAAAGGGGGAAAGGGGAAGAAAAGGGGGAAAGGGGAAGAAAAGGGGGAAAGGGGAAGAAAAGGGGGAAAGGGGAAGAAAAGGGGGAAAGGGGAAGAAAAGGGGGAAAGGGGAAGAAAAGGGGGAAAGGGGAAGAAAAGGGGGAAAGGGGAAGAAAAGGGGGAAAGGGGAAGAAAAGGGGGAAAGGGGAAGAAAAGGGGGAAAGGGGAAGAAAAGGGGGAAAGGGGAAGAAAAGGGGGAAAGGGGAAGAAAAGGGGGAAAGGGGAAGAAAAGGGGGAAAGGGGAAGAAAGGGGGAAAGGGGAAGGAAAGGGGAAAGGGGAAGGAAAGGGGAAAGGGGAAGGAAAGGGGGAAAGGGGAAGGAAAGGGGAAAGGGGAAGGAAAGGGGAAAGGGGAAAGGGGGAAAGGGGAAAGGGGGAAAAGGGGAGGAAAGGGGGAAAGGGGGAAAAGGGGAAAGGGGGAAAGGGGGAAAAGGGGAAAGGGGAAAGGGGAAAGGGGGAAAAGGGGAAAGGGGGAAAGGGGAAAGGAGAAAGGGAACAGGGGAAAGGGAAAAGGGGAAAGGGAAAAGGGGAAAGGGAAAAGGGGAAAGGGAAAAGGGGAAAGGGGAAAGGGGAAAGGGAAAAGGGGAAAGGGAAAAGGGGAAAGGGAAAAGGGGAAAGGGGAAAGGGAAAAGGGGAAAGGGAAAAGGGGAAAGGGAAAAGGGGAAAGGGAAAAGGGGAAAGGGAAAAGGGGAAAGGGAAAAGGGGAAAGGGAAAAGGGGTAAGGTGTTTGTTTGTTGCAAACAGGACCTCTTTGCTGCTCTGTGCAAGGCAAGGAAAAGCTTCCCAAGTCAGTATGGCATAATGGAGTCCTTCCAGATGCACTGCAGCAATTACTGACTCCTAATGAGGCTGGGGCAGACCACAGTGAATTCTAACTACAAAACTCTCCCTGGTGTATCCCCTTGAGCCTCACCAGGACCAAGCCAGCATGCAGCCTGCTACAGGTAGCCACAACTTCTCCATCAGCTGCTCCACTGAACATGGACTGTCTGGACCAAATGTGCACCTTGCAACAGAAGAACACTCTGCAGAGTGTTGCTATTGTGCCAGCTTTTAGGGGAGTTTAAATGGAAGCTGCTTCATACTTGAAACCATCAAGTCCCCAGGAAAGCCACCCCACAATTAAAATATGGAACTGGCAAGTGAGCAGAAGGAGCTGAGCAGAGGTGGGAAGCTACAGCTGCTTCTGGCCACAGAGGAATCTGCAGAGTGAGGCCACAGTTTTCTATTCAGGGACACAAAACACTGTTTAAAGGCCACTCTAAGACATCAGTTATTCCACTTGCAGGCATGACCACTCACAGTGGAGGCACTGTGGATAAACCTCTCCTTAAAGAGAGCTCCTCAAAAGAGCAAATGAGCTTTATACACTCTCAGCCACTTAGTGAACAAGCTGCTTACAGCACTGGCACTGAAGCCTTAGAGATCTATGCACAAATGGGTCAAGGGAGGAGATTCTGCCACTCTGCCCTGCTCTGGTGCGACCCTACCTGGAGTGCTGTGTCCTGCTCTGAAGCCCCCAGCACAAGAAGGACGTGGAGCTGTTGGAGAGGATCCAGAGGAGGGCCACAAAGATGGTCAGAGGGCTGGGGCACCTCTCCTATGAAGACAGGCTGAAAGAGTTTGAGTTATTCAGCCTGGAGAAGAGAAGCCTTCAGGGAGACCTTAGTGCAGCCTTCCAATACCTGAAAGGGGCTACAGGAGAGCTGGGGAGGGAAGTTTTACAAGGGCTGGGAGTGACAGGATAAGGAGCAATGGTTTGAAACTAGAGCAGGGTGGATTTAGATTGGAAATTAGGAAGTTCTTTACTGTGGGAGTAGTGAGACACTGGAACAGGTTGCCCAGCTCAGTTGTGGACTCCTCATCCCTAGAAATGTCTAAGAGTAGGCTGGATGAGGCTTTGAGCAACTTGGTCTAGTGGGAGGTGTCCCTGCCCATGGCAGGGGTGTTGGAACTAGGTGATTTTTAAGGTCCTTTCCAACTCAAACCATTCTGTGGTTCTATGAAATCCACACATGAAGGATGGAGAATATCCTTGCAGCTCCTCCCTTTGCCAGCAGGATGCTCTTTCTGCTTTATTTCTCTTTCCACTTTTTTTGTTTGGTTTGGGTTTTTTTGTTGGCTTTTTTGGGGTTTTGTTTGTTTGTTTTTTTGGGGAGTTCTGTTGCTGCTGTTGTTGTTATGGGGCTTTTTTTGTGGTGTGGTTTTTACTTCCCCACGGACCAAAACATCAAGCAGAGCAGACTCAGCCTGTTGCTGCTACATGAGTCAGTCAAGTGACTAATGCCTCTCTCTGCTGGGTTTCCCTCCTAGAGCTCATTGCTTCTCCAAAACAGTGCTTGTTCTCACCTGGGACACCAGAGATAATCAGTCTCAGCCACTGGCACAGCACAGCTAGCTGGTTGTTGAGGCTGGAGGGAACCTGCCTGCCCCTTCACCTTCTGTGCTCATCAGCAGGATTAAATCTCCGCTAGCAAACAAGCAGAGCCGGAGGAAAATCAACACCTGGAGAGAGGTATGAGGAGCTGCACAGCAGCCCCAACTGCTCAGCAAGCAAGAGACTGTTTATCAAACCTTTCTGATAGCACAGAATCCTTTCTGGGTCAGGCACAGCCCTGTTAAATCACAGCCCTGAAAGCAGACTGCATGGTGACAAGTCCTCTGCACTTCCCACGAGCAGCAAGCTGGGGACAGACTTCTGAGCAGGGCCTGTTGTGGCAGGACAAAGGGTGAGGGTTTGAACTAAGAGGGAGATTCAGACTGGAGAGAGGGAAAAGTTGTTTGTTTTTTTTTTACAGTAATTGTGGTGAGACTCTAGCCCAGGCTACCCAGAGAGATGGGAGGTGCCCCCTCCCTGGAACTGTTGCTGGTCAGGTTGGTTGTGGCTCTGAGCAACCTGCTCTAGGTGCTGACTGCAGGGAGGTTGGACCAGATGACCTTCAAAGGTTCCTTCCATCCCAACCCATTCTGTGATTCCCAGGACTAATAACAATTAAGGACCTGCATATCAGACATGCACAAGAGGACAAATACCTCTGCTTTTGGCCTTATTTTCAGAGGCAGTACCAAGATGGCCTGGCTGTGTTTGCAGGATGGGACCATTTCACCCAGTGCCACCCCTCAGCAGACACCCAGCAAGCCACCAGCCCCACAACTGACCACCTCCCTGTGCTGCTGGGACTCCTTAATCAGCTGCAGCCCCAATACACCTTGGCACTGCCTGCATTTCTGGCATGAAGTAGACAACTCTTAATTTCAAATCCATTTGGGGCATCCTTAAACCATGCCCTTAAACTCATTTCAAGAGCTGCTCCCCACTCTGTGCTGAAGCTGCTCAGGGAAGTGGCACCCAGTTAAGAGCTTCTACAGATGACAGAAGGAAGGTTGCTGGCAAGAAGCAGAAACCAGGCAAAGCAAGTCCTGCAACGTGGTGTTTAACCTATAAAGACAGAAAAGTCTCCAGATTCCTGCCTTGAAGTCTACTGCACCCCAAGCTCCTGCAGCCAGCAGCTTTTCCCCCATTTCCTCTGTTGCTCTGCTGACATCTCCAGTTCAAGGAGGCACAGCCACTGGCATTTCCACTCTGGATCTCAACCTTAAGGACTGCATCAAGCTTTCCAAGTTGATGTCTACAGCCACAAAAAAAAAATCCCCAAACAAACAAACCCTCAAACAAACCATAAAATATCTCCCAGCCTAGGGCCTTGTAGACACCAGACCTTGTAGACACCAGACCCTACCTGGGGCACAGGCTGCATGGTCTAAAGCACCAGATGCTAACAGCTGTCCTGTTGCCATGCAGCAGTGTTTCCTCCTGCACAGGCACTGCTGGTTTCAAAGGAATCTGGGTCAGGTAAGGATTTATCATGATGTCTTTCTGGACAAATAGCTGCTCTGCTGCTGTGGTCCACATTTGGGTTCTCTCTGCATGCATCTCACAAACACTATTTGCAAAGCCTGCTTACAATGCATGTGCCTCCCTTCAGGTGGTATTTGTCAGATTCCTGCTATGGAAATGTTTTTTTTTTTACCTCCTGACAATACCCTTTAGATAGTGCCTATGGAGGTGGATGACTCAAGCCTGGCATGATGATTTCCATCCACCATTTTTCATTAAAAATACTCTTAGCAGCTCCTAATGTGAAGACAGAAGCTGGCTTCAGAAGGGATGTGGAAATGAGAAGGACATGGAACTGTTGGAGCAGGTCCAGAAGAGGTCAGGAAGATGATCAGAGGCTGGAGCACTTGCCTGTGGGGACAGGATGAGAGAGTTGGGGCTGTTCAGCCTGGAAAAGAGCAGGCTCCAGGGAGAACTTAGAGCAGCCTTCCAGTACCTGAAGGGGGCTACAGGAGAACTGGGGAGGGACTTTTGACAAGGGCTGGGAGTGACAGGATGAGAGGCAATGGATTAAAGCTTGAGGAGGGCAAATTTAGACTGGAGATTAGGAAGAAATTCTTGACAGTGAGGATGGGAGACACTGGAACAGGTTGTCCAGGGAGGGTGTAGATGCCTCCTCCCTGGAGTTGCTCAAAGCCAGGGGGGATAAGGCCTTGAGCAACCTGGGCTAGTGGGAGGTGTCCCTGCCCATGGCAGAAGGGTTGGAACCAGATCATCTTTAAGCTCCCTTCCAACCCAAACCATTCTCTCACTCTGAATTCCAGACTGTGCCCTGATTTCATGTCAACCACCAACAGCCAGAGTCTCTAGCTGCAAACCAGCTCCCCCCAGCCTGAATTTATATTCTCCCACATGGAGACCACTGAGCATGCAGCAGTAGCAGCCATCCAAGGCTCCACTGAAATTCACAGTCCTTAGGAGACAGGTTATGGATGGGCTGCCACTTCCAGCTTGGGCATTTGCTTGATGGTACAAAGTTAAGCATCACCTAATGCAGCTCTTTGCAAGCTAACTCCCTTTGTGAGGGTAACAGCTTCTGAAAACCCTCACCTTCCTCCAGAACTGCAAATAGTAGCAACCACCACTGCTAGGAATAGGAAAGCCATCAGCAGAGTGACCTGCTGTCTCTCCAGCCCCTTTCCTTGCTGCCAGCCTAGTATTTAAAGCAGGATGGAAAAAGAAGAAACCAGAGCAGAGTGGAAATCGACAGATGGCTGAGCCAAGTGGGAAAAGTTTTCCTAGCAGGAAACTTTGGAGTTGATTAGCCTGGAGAAAAGGAGATTGAAGGGAGACCTTGTCACTCTCTACAATGCTCTGAAAGGAGATTGGAGCCAGCTGGGGGTCAGTCTCTTGTCCCTAGTAACAAGTGATAGGGAAAAAAGGAGATGGCCTCAAGTTGTGCCAGAGGAGATTTAGACAGGACACGAGGAACAATTTCTTCCTTAAAAGGGTTGTCAAGCCCTGGATCAGGCTGCCTGGGGCTCTGTTTGAGTCCTCATCCCTGGAAAGGTTTAAAAGCTGTGTAGATGTGGTGCTGAGGGAGATGGTTTAGTGGTGATCTGGTAATGCTGGGTTAATGATCTTAAAGGTTGAGGGAGGTCCTCCCCTGCTTCTACTTCACCACAGGGAGTCCTGGGTCATCAGTTCTGGGCTCCCCAGTTCAAGAGAGCCAGGGAACTACTAGAGAGAGTCCAACAGAGGGCCACAAAGATGCTGAAGGGCCTGGAACAGCAGTAAGGAGGAAAGGTTGAGAGCCCTGGGGCTGTTGAGCCTGGAGAAGAGCAGCCTGAAAGGGATCTGCTCAATGCTCAGCAAGAGCTAAAGGGTGGGGGACAAGAGGAAGGGGCCAGATTCTTGTCAGTGGTGCTCAGAGACAGGACAAAGGAAAACGGGTGCAAACTGGAACCCAGGAGGTTCCATCTGACCATGATGAGAAACTTCTTTGGTATAAAGGTGCTGGAGCCCTGGAGCAGGCCACCCAGAGAGGCTGTGGAGTCTCCTTGGTGTGGAGACTTCAAACCCCTCCTGGACCCATTCCTGTGCACCCTGATCTAGGTGTACCTGCATTAGCAGAGAGGTGGGACTGGGTGATCTCCAGAGGTCCCTTCCAACCCCCATCAATCTGTGATTTTTGTGGTCATCTGACAACCTGGACTCCTTCCCCCTTACATTACTGGAACTCAGAACTACTTTTCCTTCCCTGATCTCCCTGTGATCCCTCACCCCCTGCCTGCAGGCTGCACACATTAATGTCTGTCTGCTGCAGGGATGCACCGGGGCAGACGCGCTGCCTTCCAGCGCCTTCGCCCTGCAGCACCCCAGAGCCCACGCTTCAGAAATCCTTCCTGAAGGGAACAGCATCCAGACACACGATGCCAGACACCAAAGAAAAAAGGCAAACCAAGAAAATCTGATGGAAAAAGGAAAGCCTGACAGATCAGGCACTTCTTGGAGCCTCGAGCGCAGAGGAGAGGAGTAAAAACTTCCCCCTGACTTCCCCAGCTTCCACCCTTTTATAATTTAAGACCTGTGCCTGGAATTTCTCAGTAGGCTGGAACTCCCTCAGGATCAAAATCTCACTGAAATTTAAAAAAAAAAAAAAAAAGAAAGAAAGAAAGAACTCAAAGAGAATTTGGCATCTCTTTGCCAGCCTGTAAGATTAAATGCAAATATGTTATTGGCATCGGGCTATCACAGATTGATGGATCCACAAAGCTCCCCTACACTGACAACAACTTCTCAAGAAAGAACATTTTGTTACTCACCCTGAAAGAGTTCTGTGCTTAAAGGCAGGAAGGCTGTTTCTGGTTTGGGTTTGGGCAGTGCACAGTGGTGCCTTCCCCAGTTACCAGCACACAGGGGCACTGACCTAGTGTTAGTGGCAAGACAAGTACGGCAGTGACTGCTGAGCTGACATCCAGAAAAGAGTATCCAGCAGGTAGAGGGAGGTTCTCCTCCTCCTCTGTTCTGCCCTGGTGAGACCACACCTGGAATACTGTGTCCAGTTTTGTGTTCCCCAATTCAAGAGAGAGAGGGATCTGCTGGAAGGACTCCAACAGAGAGCTGATTAAGGGACTTGAACATCTCTCCCATGAAGAACGACTAAGAGCCCTAGGGCTGTTTAGTTTGCAGAAGAGAAGGCTGGGAGGGGATCTTATGAATGTCTATAAATATCTGAGGGGTGGGTGTCCAGATGAAGGTGCCAGGCTCTTTTCAGTGGTGCCCAGTGACAGAACAAGCAACAACAGGTACAAGCTGGAACAGAGGAGGTTCCACCTCAACGTGAGGAGAACCTTCTTTACAGCGAGGGTGCTGAAGCCCTGGAGCAGGCTGCCCAGAGAGGCTGTGGAGTCTCCTTCTCTGGAGAGCATCAAAAGCCACCTGGATGCATTCCTGTGTGACTTGCCCTTTGTGATCCTGCTTTGGCAAGGGGCCTGGACTGAATGATCTCTAGAGCTGCCTTCCAACCCCTAACATTCTCTGGTTCTGTGATTGTATGACCACACATGATTTACAGTGCCTAGGCTGTGTTCTGGTAGCTGGCATGGAGAAATCCACTACCAGCTTCTTATGCTGCTCTGGCTTTAGCAGACACGAATCAATTCAGCACCACTTCTGTGTTTGCAGGTGGAAAAAAACCCAAAAACATCCTGAGGTTGAGCTCTTCTCTGCTAAGCTAAGAAGTGGGGCAATCTCTTCATGGCAGAGATGCAAAGCTCTCGAAAATAGGTGTTTGGAAAGCAAAAAACTGTCGGGGGGGGGGGGGGGGGAAATCACCACTAAATTCTAACAAGAAGCCTGTGCTTAACAGCTAGAGAATAAATGGGTGATTAGTTAAAGAGCTGTAACCATCCTCCTGAAGAAGGAGGGGGACACTCTTTGTCACCAGTGATGAATGAACTCCGCTGCTCTCCACTTCAATAGCAGCACTACAATGGGCGCCCACCACCTTCAAAGGATGCGGCACTCGCATTAGCAGCCACTCGCCTGCTGCTTTCTCAAAGGACAGGCTCCTCGACACCTAATTCACTTCATTTGCCGTTAATTAATGGAGATGATCCACAGCCTCTGGAGTGCTGGTTTCTCCTCTGTGAAGGCAGGTCTGGCAGTGGGGCTGAGCTCTGCCACCTCCCGCAGCCGCTGATCCCACCCTGGATGGAGCTCCTGGTGGGAAAAGGATGCTGAGAAGGCTCACGGAGCATGCAGACCACCTGATGCGGCATGGGCTGACAGCAGGGAGACATGGGAAGGATGGAAAGGAGCCTGAGCTTCCTTTCCATGTACAGCCAAAGCCCATTTCCATGCAAACAGCAGGGGAACAAATCAAGGATAAGTCTCCCTTGTGCAGCGGAATGGTCCTGGCAGTGCCTTGCAGCCTTGATGCCACTTCATCAGCTCTTGACAATTGTCTGCAAATCTCAAAGGCAATTACAGCAGATGTGCTCTAATCAGGGTAGGCAGAGCAGAAAAGGCCTTGTTCTCTGCATTTGAAACAAACTGCAAGACCTCATCCAACATCCTCCTGTCTGCTCAGCCAACCCCTGTCATCGAAAGAGGGACACCAGCTAAGCTCTACCTTGCAACACATCCCCTGTAAGATGCAGAGAGGCTAAGTCAGTTCACCAACTCAAATCTTCAAGCAAAGCTGATGTAACCCAGGAGAAGAAGCCAGAAGGTGCTCCTGCAGTTCTTGTGCTGCTGGGGTCTCAGCTAAGCTGCACTGAAAGCAGTTTCTCACATTGCATCTCTCACCCAAATGCGCTCAGCACATGTTGTAAAGAGGAGAAGCAGTTACAAATACCCAGAAGACACTGTCTGTGCTTAAGAGATGTTAATGTCAAGCTCACAAAACCAAATCCAAAGGCTCTGAGTCGAAAAGGCTTGAAAACTAAGGCCTGATTCACCAAAACACAGGGGAAAAGGAGGAGGGTGAGCAGAAATGTTGGGCTTCTGCTCTGCCAAAATACCTCCAACCTGTCCTAGAAGGATAGTTTCCATCCTACACCATCGCCTTGCTCATTTCCTATCAAATTCTCTGTTGAAACCACTGATAGGACCATGACTTGTCCCAAACACCCACTGAGAAGGGCACCAAGAGTTTCAGTTTGTTCCACAACCCTCAAAGTCCAGCTGTCAACAATATTAACTCTTCCTTAGAAATGACCCTGGGTAAGCCACAAAATGCCTATAAAAGAGAACTTCTCACCACAAACCAGACTGGGACTCTAACTGGTCTCACATCCTACCTGTGCAGAAGAAGCAGAAGAAATTAGGAGCAAGCAGCATCTAGGGAGGAAATTAGGGGATCCTACAGGCAGCCTTCCTCAGAGCCTTTGCCAGCCTGAGGCTGGTCTGTGCTCCCAATCACTGACCTGAAAAAGGGAATTTTAAAGCTCTTTCCAGCTTCTTAAGCCACAAGCCACCTCTGACCATCTTGTTATATTGAGAGATAGAGAGAAATCTCCCTTTTGAAAAGCCCCAAAGCAAATGAGAAGACTCACTAGGAAGAGAGATTCCGCTCTGCAGGTTCCCAGGAAAGGCTAAAGACAGCTTTATAATAAGGTCTCAGCCTAACTTTTTCTATTGGAAAGTTTTGCTCATAAAAAGCAGCCTCCCTCTTTCAAAGAGCCACTTTCTTTCTAGGCAGAAGGACAAACTGAGGCTAAAATCACTCCACAGCTCTCAACACAGCTTTGGTCAGGGACCTTTTCTTCAACCCTGATCTGCTGAGCCATCTCACTTCTGACCTGCCTTTTGCTTCACGGGGTGAATACCTTCAGTTACCACACGACAACGCTCCAGAGGAGGTGAAAATGAGAAATGAGCCTTTCCCCATGCTCAGCCCTCTTTGGAAAGCCACAAGGATGTTACTCACCATCCAGTTCCTCCACAGAGATGTTCGCTAGCTGCTCGCTGTCGCTGCCGGCGGAGAGTGAGCGGTTCAGGTAGTTGCCTTTGTACAACAAGCCAGCTGTTACATGGTGGAATGGCATCTTCTCCCTGGGCACAAGGGAAGAGGATGGTTTCTTTTAATTATTTGTCTTTGAATAGTATAATAACCTGCCTTGAGAGAAGAGCTGGAGCGAAGCATCCTACACCAGGGGCCAGCCACACGCTGAGGGTACGTGCGTGAGTGATGGGTTGCAGATTTGATTTAGTGCCTAAGCCAGGAGCTACACAAACAAAAAAGCAGCAGCTCCTTCTTTAGGCTGAGCTAGCAAAGACAACAGCAGTGCCTTAGGAAAACAGCAGTCACCAGCACTCCAACTGCAGCTTTCAGCCTGAAGACTTCCAATTTGGTAATAATTACAAAGTGCACAGAGGTCTGCGCTGGCCTGCAATTAAAAAGCCATGGGATCTGGAATCATGGCTTTCAATGTCATGCAAGCGTCTTGACACCAGCTTTTAGATCCCACTCTGGAGCATCTAGTCCCTAAAGATGGTTCAACCTCCTCCTCACCCAGAGCCCCACCAATGAGGCGAGGGTTGGGCTCTTCTCCCTAGAATAAGAAGTTATAGGACAAGAGGCAATGGTCTCAAAATGCACCAGGGGAGGCTTAGGTTGGTTATTAGGAAGAACTTCTATCCTGAAAGAGTGGTCAGGCATTGGAACAGGCTGGCCAGGGAGGTTCTTCCATGCCTGGAGGGGTTCAAAAAACATGTAGACATTGCACTTTTGGACATGGTTTAGTGTGCATGGTGGTGTTGAGTTGATAGTTGGGCTTGATGATCTTAGAGATCTTTTCCAGCTTCAATAATTCTATGCTCTGTGCTGGGCAAGACACACATCACACCAGGGCCCCCACACCAGGCTTCAGCTGCCCTGGCTGAGAGAAGGAAATTCACATTCAAGCAGGGCCCAACAAAGAACATTTTCATCTCACAGATATGACAGGGAAGGAAAGAAAATACTGCTCGATGGGAGGCTACAGCTGAAAAGTGTTTGCAAACTTAGCAGGTATAAACACCGCAGCCTGGTGAAGGGCAGCCATCTGCACAGACAAAAGTGGAAATTACTGTCAGCAGCACTTACACACATTGATTTAAGATGCACAAGAAAAGAGGCGAGGTTGCCAAAGTCAATTGAAATATTAAGAGGAAGATCTGTCATCCCCTTGGCTGGTTTCAATCAGAGCAGCCCCATCGTGGGCCTTATTGCCTTTTAGACTGCACATTTCCTCCAGATATAAATCAGCAGAGTCAATAAAGCCACCCAAACATCAACCAAGGATCTGGCCCAGGGGCTCCACAGAGGCTGGAAGGTGGCCAGGACATGCTGGGCAGTATGGTTTGGAGCAGAACATTAACATAAACTCACATGGCAGCTCTCAGTCCCTCCAGTGGGGAACACAGCCCCTTGGAAACGAACTCCAAGGGCATCCTCACTACAGCCAGGCTGGGACATCAGCTTCCTTTGCCACCAAGAGATAAGTGCCACTACAGAATAGTTCTCCAGCCAACACTACAATTACAAGGATGATCTGGCTCTTACTCAGCCATATGTTTTTACCACAGTCAATTAAACAAATATATATAATATGTGTGTGTGTGTGTGTGTGTGTGTGTTAATTCTCCAACAAATGCCTTCTTGCCTCACTGAGCCAGTAAAAGCTTTAATAGACTCTCTGAGAGCAAACTAACCTCAAGACACAGGAAAGGGGACGAGGGAAAGGCAGGAGGTTCCTCTTGCACTGCTCAGCATGTAGGGAGAATTCCTCTCGCAGTAATTATGTAAATAAATCCTAATCGTCATTTTAAAATATTTTTATTTGGGGAGCCAGTTTCTTCAGCAGCACATTAGAAGCTGTAAACAAGGTTTTTTTTTTCTTTTTCATTAGGCATATCTGTAATTTCCCAGCACTTGCCAATTAATGTCTTTTCGTTCTGACACATTGCTCTGCTCTCCGATGGGAATTTCGCCTACCCATGGAGAGTCACCCAGGTGGTGCCATCTTTGGTACTGCTCAGGGTTCTGACAAGCAGGGCTGGAGACACACTTCCAGCTGTTTGGACATTTAAGGACATTTAAGGATGTTTTGGTGTTGGAGTGTGTCCAAAGAAGGGCAACAAAGCTGGTGAAGGGTCTGGAGAACAGGGATGGTGAGGAGCAGCTGAGGGAACTGGGGGTGTTCAGCCTGGAGAAAAGGAGGCTGAGGGGAGACTTTCTGCTTTCTACAACTCCCTGGAAGGAGGTTGGAGCCAGGTGGGGGCTGCTCAGTTCAACCAAGTGATAGCAACATGAGGAAATGGCTTCAAGATGCACTAAGGGAAGTTTAGACTGGATATTAGGAAGAATTTCTTCACTGAAAGGGTTCTCAGGCATTGAAACGACTTGCTCAGAGAGGTGGTGGAGTCCCCATCCCCATCCCTGCAGGGCTTTAAAGGTCATGTAGATGTGGTGCTAAGGGATATGGTTTAGTTAAGAACTTGGCAATATTTGGTTAATGATTGGACTCAAGATTCTTAAAGGTCTTTTCCAATCTAGGCAAGTCTGTGATTCTGTGATTTTCTGCACCACTTTCACCACCTTCCAGTCCCACCACAAAGGATGCAGGCAGCAATCAATGCATGTTCACTCTCAATAACCATGGAACCATAGAATTCTTTTGGTTGGAAAGGACCTTCAAAATCATCAAGTCCAACCGCTGCCCAGCTCCACCAAGCCCAGTGCCAAACCACATCCCTCAGCACCACATCCCTGCATCCCCTAAACACCTCCAGGGATGGAGGGATTCAGCCACCTCTCTGGGGAGCCTGTTCTGGTGCTACATGCCCAATATAAAATCAATTACACTGCTTTTCCAAACCCTAACCAATTAAAGAGATTTAAAGCTAACACCAGCCCAGGAGGAGCTGGAGGGGAGCAAACACAGCATGTGATGAGCCCATGGGGCTGGGTGATGCCAGCATCTGCCTGTCCTGGCCCCTGAGCAACAAGAGCTCAGCTCCTGGCATTCCCTGAGCTCACCCACAGCTGGAGTAGCTTCAAGCCATAAATTTAGGTGCAATAAAGCATTTCTGAAATCATTTTCTGTGCCTTTCTTCTACAACCATTAGTAAAAAATGACAATGTGTCTCCCCTGAGGGCTGAAGTGCTTAAAATCAGCTCCCACCTGGGACCCTGTAATGTGTTTTTGTACTAGGAGGGACCCATCACACTCTAGAGTGAGACATTCCAGATTAAATTCTACCTCCTAGGTATATTTATTTTTTGTTCCAAATTGTAATGTTATTCAACAGAAGCCCTGCAGAGTTTCTGGAATTCAGCAGCTCTCAGCCTGCCTCCAGTGTCAGCAATGCTCAAAACTGGTCTAGCAGCAGCTCCAGCACCAGAAGTCCAAAAAAGGGTGCACAGCCACGCTTCAGGAGTGCTCAGCACCCTGCAAACAGAATCCTGCTGACAAAACTAACCCTGCACAAGGGAAGAAAACAGGAAAAAGGGCACTGCAAGGTGTGTACTGTGGAAGAGTTCACAAAGGAAAGCAAAACGACCTGTGCTGGAACACGTGAAAAGCTTGATGGAAATGTGTAGGAGTCTGGGGACAAAAGGTTTGTGTAAGCACAGCCAGGCTGCTCCAAGCTCATTTTGAAGTTAGCCAAAAGGTCTTAGAAACACAGAAGTCTCAGTGTCATCTGAGATCATAGAATCAGTCATGGTTGGAAGGGACCACAAAGATCATCTAGTTCCAACCTCCCTGCCATGGGCAGGGACACCTCACACTAGATCAGGCTGGCCAGAGCCTCATCCAGCCTTAAACACCTCCAGGGATGGGGCCTCAACCACCTCCCTGGATCCTGGGCACACAGAAACCATGAGTGAATTGGTGCTGATGGGATCCATCCCACAAGAGCAGTGCCCTTCCTGGGTGTTTGATCAGCAGCAGATGCTGGTGCTGGGAACGCAGGCTGCTGACAGCTTTCCATCTCCTCAGCCTGTTAAATCTTCAGCACTGAACACTCCCCTCCTATGGGTGTGAACGGGGAAGACGCCCTGGCTCTTGCCCCACTTCACAGAGCTGCACCACAAGCCTGTGAGCAGGCAGCTAAGCAGTGAGCTCTGCTCTCTGTCTCCCAGCACTCGAGCCAGCTGCATTTTCCACCCAGCAAACCGAAGGCAGCTTTCAAAGGCAGAGTGGGATTTTTTTGGAGCAACGAAACCTCCTCGAATAATAGCATGAAAACATTGACATTTAACCAAAAAAAAAGCCCTCAAAGAGCCCATAAACACGTGTGTGGAAATGTTACCATGGTACTTTGCCAAGGTTTCAGTCTCAGAGCCAGGCTCACCAGCAGGTTATATCCCCCGCAACGCTCGGCAGCAGCGCTGCCAGCAGCGCTCCTTCCTCTCAGCTCAACCACGTCTGTGAAATGTAGAAGATGTTCATAAGCAATTTGCCATCAGGAATTAAACTGGGGGGGAAAGGGGGGGAAGGTAGTTACACGATGCTCACATGTCTACACTCACTCTGGTTTGCATTCTTCACCACCACCTCTTGTGATTTGGTTTTCAAAAAGGCTTCCAGCCCCGACTGGAAGTCCTCACGGCTGCTAAATGGGAAGGTTTAGCTTAAGGATCACTCAACGAGATGGAATCAGGATCGATTGGTATTGATCCTGGATCTCCCTTGGGGGTTATCAATTTGGAACAGATTTCTCACTAACCTTACTGCTCCGTGCAGCACAAAATGAGACCCAGGAGCTGAGGGTTTGCAGCCTCGGGCAGATCACACACACACATTGTCAGCTCAGCATTTGGCAGGCACAGCCAGCACCATGCCTTTGCCTCCTTTACCCAGATGTAACTTGGTGGACCCTAGCTGCTACTCACCAGGCTGTATGTGACCTAAGCTCACAGGTCCCTGTCCTGGATGCTGACCAGACCCTCAGCAGGGTGTCAAACAGACCAGGCAGAAATGATGGAGGTAGAGAAACATGGGAAGATGGTAAAATTGAGATTCATAGATTCAGAGAATGGTTTGGATTGGAAGGAACCTTAAAGCTCATCCAGTTCCAACCTTCTGCCATGGGCAGGGACACCTCCCACTAGATCAGGTTGTCCTGGCCTTGAACACCTGCAGGGAGGGGGCATCCACAACCTCATTGGGCAACCTGTTCAGTGTTTCACCACCCTCACTTTGAAGAATTTCTTCCTAATCTCCAGTCTAAATCTGCCCTCCTCAAGCTTCAATCCATTCCCTCTCATCCTATCACCACAAGCCCTCATCCAAAGTCCCATCTCCTCCCACAAATCTGGCTGAGGTTGTGCAGAAGGATAGCATGGGGGAATGTGCACACACACACATGGGTGTGCACAAGCACACACGTTTGGTACCACAATGTAAGCTTCATTTTCTTAGGGAACCAGGCTCAAATAAACAGAAGAAAACACAGAAAATCCACGAAGCAACCAGATGGTAAGGAAAGAGGAGCAGGAGCTGTAAAGTCCCCCAGCTTGCTCTAAAACCCTTTAAAAATTCATCAAACGAAGTGAGGGTGTTAAAGATGCTTCTCCCTGGGCACAGCAGTGTTTATAATATCTAAGGCAAGTGAGAGCTGTAGCTTCTGGAAAAAAAAATGATCACATTTTCCCCCGAGCTGAACAATTGCCATTATCTTTTCAGGTAGGCTGTGTAACATCTAGCTGGATCCAAAGGGAAGAGCAAAGCAAACACACCCCTGAGCATCACCTGAGAAATTTCTGGGCTGTTTGATGCTCGATGTTCCAGGCAGGATGTATCAGTCAGAGGGTGAAAACAACTTTCCAAACAGTTTTCCTTGCTATTCGAGTTCAACAAGAGCAATTCAACAAGGGGAAGTGTAGAGTCCTGCATCTGGGGAGGAGTAACCCCTGTTTCAGTGCTGGGGAAGGGTTAGGCTGCTGGAAAGCAGCTCTGTGGAGAAGGATGTGAGGGTGCAGGTGAATAAGAAGCCCCCCAAGAGCCAACAATGTGTCCTCATGGCCAAGAACGTCAGTGGTCTCCTGTGGTGCATTGAGAAGAGTGTTGCCAGCATGTCAAGAGAAGTTCTCCTCCCTCTATGCTTTACCCTAGTGAGGCCATGTCTGGAGTCCTGGGTCCAGTCCTGAGGACCCTAGTTCAAGAGGAACAGGAAACTACTGGAAAGAGTCCAACAGAGGCTACAAGGGTGATTAGGGGACTGGACCATCTCTGTGAGGAGGAAAGGCTGAGAGACCTGGGGATGCTTCACCCATGGATGAGAAGCCTGAAAGGGGATCTTACAAATGCATATAAACACCTAAAGAGTGGAAGTCATGAGGATGGGGCTGGGCTCTTTTCAGTGGTGCCCAGTGATAGGACAAGGGGCAATGGGCAGAAATTATAACACAGGAGGTTTCACTTGAACTCAAGGAAAAACTTCTTTACTTCAAGGGTGCTGGAGCACTGGACCATGGTGCCTAGAGTGGTTGTGGAGTCTCTTACTCTGGAGACTTTCAAAACCCACCTGGACATTCTGATGCTGTGCAACTTGGTCCAGATGAACCTGCTTTATCAGAGGGGTTGGACAGGATGATCTCCAAAGGTCCTTCCCAATCCCTACCATTCTCTGATTCTATGACATTTCCCTTCCATTGCTGCCCATGCACAAACCCCTCCCCCATCCTGAGGCAGAGGGTCATGGTTAGTCTGTGCTCTGTGGTCTGGGAGCCACTGAGCTGACTAAATCCCCACATCTCTGTTTGTAGCCAATGCAGTTCTGAGAAGCCAAATCTAGCATCTGTTGCAGACACTTGGCTTGGGCAAAATCCTTCTGCTAGGAAGAGCACTAAGTCACTTTGTCCTTTATCACCTGCATTCCCTGCTGCTGACAATAGCTTTCAAGATGACTATTTTTTAATTTATTTCCTGCAAAAAAACTTGGCACCTCCAATGCAATCTGAGCCCAAGCTACCAAAGGAATGTCTGAAGGGCCCAAAGAGTCTCATTTTGGCACTGGGACAAGCTCTGAGGATGCAGAGAAGAGGAGCACGTCGAGAGATCAGCCATGAGGTGTGAGGGTTTAAGCTGCTGCAATAAAATGCAGTGGTCTTGTTTAATCAGTCTCAACTCAGATGCATAAAGAGACACAGGATTGAAAGCCTGCTCAGGCAGATGGCTTTTGCTGTAGCTACAAAATCAATATAAGCAGGTCTTGGAAGGGTGCCTTGGGATTGAGAAAAATAAGGTCTGGTGCACAGAGATCCTTAAAAGAAAGCCCTAAGATAGATCCTCCCAGGGAGGAAAATCTTTGAGGAAGTTTGTATTCCCTGACTATTGATACCAATAAAGCCAAATCCCCCAAAACACATGGGAGGGCACATTTGGGCTATATATGAACACATCTATTGCAGGAAGAGAAAGAGAAGAGCCTCCCTGCTCCCAGGGCACTGCTGCAGCCTGCACAGAGCAGTAAACACACTGGGCTGGTTTTGGAAGCCAAATTTCCTCAGACTGTAATGCAAAGTCATTGGGCTGTGAGTGCAAAAGTGAGCCCTAAATCTTCCTCTGAAAGGATTCTTCTTTCATTCTGAAAACAGGAGTGCTTCCACTTTCTGAAAGCTGGGGTGCTTAGCACAATCACAGAATGGTAAGGGGTTGGAATGGACCTCTAGAGATCGAGTCCAACCCCCCCTGCCAAAGCAGAAGTTCAACCCAGCTATTCCACAGATGACATTTTCAGCAAATTAACCTATCCAAGATTGGTTTCATACCTTTTACAAGGAAGCATGGACTGCAAACATGAGACTCAAGCCCACAGTGCACACACACACCCCCAGTGAGATTCACAATGCATTTGCTGGTGGTGAGGTACAGACTAAAACTGCCTCCTGGAGATCACTTTCAGCTCTAGCTCTCCGTACCCTCCTGTCCTCATCCTTATCACACCACACGTGGCATTCATGTTGGGTGATTCTTTATTGGCATAAACCTAAGGAAATATTCCCCTGGTTCAGACAATGACCAAGAAAATGGAGGTCTCCTTGCTGGTAGATACTGGGTGAAGACCCCAGGAACAAAGCTCCCCGTGGTGATTAATGGGTAAAAGGACTTTAGAAACCTTAGGCTGTTTTGTTGGGTTTTTTTCCAGCATTTAAGGATGCAACTGGGAAAAAAAATCCTCTGAAATGCAGAAAACAAGGTGTGAGTGACAAGCCTAACAGATGTAATGCCACAGAGGAGCTTCACGAGCAGCAGACTTCCAGGCTCGAGGACTACAAAGTGACAGGAACTTCAGATGGTTTGGTGCTGGCATTTTCCCCACCTTCTCCAGAACATTTGAAATGAAAAAGAAGAGGAAGGTCACTTCAAAAGATACCACATTGCTAAACAACTGCTGCTCCACAGCTGCCTTTGAATTCTGCGTGGGGGAAAGGAAGAGCTGCAGATGCCAGGTCAAGTTGGGGGGGTGGGGAAAAATCCACATTTCTTGCTGAAAGCTGAATGTGTGAGAACACAGTGGGACAGTTCTGAACCATAGCTGTTGGTTGTTAATTTTTAACTAGGGCCTGGGCTGATCCTCAGCTTAAAGTGCCAGGAGGAGAGGACTGCAATGAGCTGATAGCTCTGTACACAGTCACAGAAACTCAAGTTGGAAAACACCCTCAGGATCACCAAGTCCAACCCAGAACCCTACTCTACAAGGTTCCCCTCTGAACCATATCCTCAAGCACCACATCCAAACCACCTTTAAACACACCCAGAGTTGGTACCCTCCAGGGCAAGCACATCACACGTTGAAGGGCTAACGACTCCTTTCCACTCCCAGACAGTCTTAAACCTGAATAATTAAAGACCTATCATAGCCAACTCACCAGCATTCCATCCATTCACCTCAGCTCCTCTTAGCCCTCAGGCTCATCCTCACCTTTAGCAGCCAGCATGGTTTTCCCTGCCCTCTCTCCCACTTTCAGCCACCAAAATCACTTTCTGCCACTGCTGCTTCCAGCCTCTGGATGCAGGAGATGAATTTCACAAGGGTTAGTCAAAATTTCCATCTTCACATAAACCAGATGGTTCTGAAAGCTTCTGAGCTGATATTAAGGAGTAAAAGAAAAACCAACACAACAGAAAAAAAAAAAAACAAAACAACCCAAACCTAACATAACAAAATTCTCTGAACCTTTCTGTCCTCCCTGCTCTAAAAATCCACCTGGAAACAATAAAAAATTAAGTTTGGAAATGGAGCTTTTACCCAGGGTGAACACGTCAGACTCCTGTTCACAGGTTCACAGATTGCAGTGGGTTGGAAGGGACCCTCAAATGTCACCTTGTCCAACCCCCTCCCCTGCAGCCAGCAGAGTCACCTCCAACTAGATCAGGCTGCCCAAGGCCACATCAAGTCTGATCTTGAATGCCTCCAGGGATGAGACCTCAACCCCAGCCCTAGGCAACCTGTTCCAATATTTTACCACCCTCATTGTGAGGAACTTCTTCCAAATGTCCACCTTAAATCTCCCCTGCTCCAGATTCAAACCACTGCCCCTTGTTCTGTCATGACAAGTCCTTCACAACAGAATCAATAGCATGGTGCTGCCAAGAAAAGTCTGAGGACAAAGTAAAAGTTTATGAGAGGAAAAAAAAAAAACTCAGACTGTTAAAAAGCTCTAAAATCTCAAGGCAAAGGGTTCCCATGGTGGGAAGCTGAAGGCTATAAACATGCAAATTGGAAATTAAAGAAGAGTTTTTAACAGCAAAGGTGATTAACTGTTGGAACAAACTACCAGAACAAGT
The DNA here is from genome assembly GCF_027791375.1 of Indicator indicator. Classification (NCBI taxonomy): domain Eukaryota; kingdom Metazoa; phylum Chordata; class Aves; order Piciformes; family Indicatoridae; genus Indicator; species Indicator indicator. The sequence goes on from NC_072039.1 coordinate 9,681,082, forward strand.
GCCACATTGCTGCCTCCCAGACAAGACCAGATGCCTTGCTGCAAGACATGCTCCAGCCAAGTGTGAGCTACCAAGCTTAGCATTGGAGTTGATGGGGTGAAAGCCAATAGTTTGGGATGTTTTCTTACCCAGATTAGAGGCCGTGACACTCCTCCCGGGCTGTAAAACCCAGGAGTCTGTGAACACACCCTGCAGGGCTGAGCAGCACCAGTGCTGAGATGAGAACATGTAGAGCTGTTCTCATCTGAGACCTGCCAGCATCATCTGAGACCTGCCAGATCCCTCAGCATTGTTCCCCACACCTTCCACCTCACCTCCCTTTCTTTGTTCCCCTCCCTGAACTGTCCAGTGACTGCTGCCAAGGGGAGCAATGACCACCCTGTGCCTACCCCAGGGACTCCCTGCCAGCATGCAGAAGGGAATCCTCCTGCACCCCACACAGGAATCAGCTTCCCCAGAGCTCAAGAAACAGGAGCGTGGAAAAAGCCAACACGGAGCACGTTCAGCTGAGCACACAGCGCAGGTCAGTGGTGCAAGAGAAGCTTTGTGCCGTCACCCACATCTGCTCAGACCATCACAGCAATCCCCTGGACAGCCCTCACTGTTCAAACAACAAATTAGCAGATTTCTCCTTTTTCTGCAATACTTAGGTCGTTTTTCTTTCCGAGTGGAAGGGCACAGGAAGATAAAGCAGAACTAACTGATGGCGCAGGGTGACGAGGTCCTTGTTGGCAGTAAGTGAAAAAAAAATATCACAGAGCTTTTAGCTGAGGTGAAGAGAATGTCAAAGCAGGGAGGAAATGTCACTTGTGCATCTTTACCCTTTGGTAATGCACTTCTAACAAATAAGGAATAGCAGAATGGTTTAGGTTGGAAGGGACCTTAAAAATCACATAGTTCCAACCCTGCTGCCATGGGCAGAGACACTTCCCACTAGCCCACGTTCCTCAAAGCCTCAGCCAGAGTGGTCTCTAACACTTCCAGGGATGAGACATCCACAGCTTCTCTGGGCAACACATTCCAGTCTCTCACTACCCTCAGAAAAAAGAACTTCTCCCTAATGTCCAATCTAAATCTACCCTGCTCTAGTTTCAAACCATTGCCACCTGTCCTATCGCCACAGGCCCTTATAAAAATTCCTCCCCAGCTCTCTTGTAGCCCCCTTCAGGTACTGGAAGGCTGCTCTAAGGTCTCCCCACAGCCTTGTCTGCTCCAGACTGAAGAATCCCAACCCTCTCATCCTGTCCTTACAGCAGAGGTGTTTTCAGAAGCTGTCACCCTCACAAAGGGAGTTAGCTTGCAAAGAGCTGCATTAGGTGATGCTTAACTTTGTACCATCAAGCAAATGCCCAAGCTGGAAGTGGCAGCCCATCCATAACCTGTCTCCTAAGGACTGTGAATTTCAGTGGAGCCTTGGATGGCTGCTACTGCTGCATGCTCAGTGGTCTCCATGTGGGAGAATATAAATTCAGGCTGGGAGGAGCTGGTTTGCAGCTAGAGACTCTGGCTGTTGGTGGTTGACATGAAATCAGGGCACAGTCTGGAATTCAGAGTGAGAGAATGGTTTGGGTTGGAAGGGACCTTAAAGATGATCTGGTTCCAACCCCTCTGCCATGAGCAGGGACACCTCCCACTAGCCCAGGTTGCTCAAGGCCTTATCCCCCCCGGCTTTGAGCAACTCCAGGGAGGAGGCATCTACACCCTCCCTGGACAACCTGTTCCAGTGTCTCCCATCCTCACTGTCAAGAATTTCTTCCTAATCTCCAGTCTAAATTTGCCCTCCTCAAGCTTTAATCCATTGCCTCTCATCCTGTCACTCCCAGCCCTTGTCAAAAGTCCCTCCCCAGTTCTCCTGTAGCCCCCTTCAGGTACTGGAAGGCTGCTCTAGGGTCTCCCTGGAGCCTTCTCTTTTCCAGGCTGAACAGCCCCAACTCTCTCAGCCTGTCCCCATAGGAAGTGCTCCAGCCCTCTGATCATCCTTGCAAGCCCTTCTCCAGTCACAGAATCACATAATCACAGAATCAATAAGGTTGGAAAAGACCTCAAGGATCATCACATCAAAGTCCAACCTGTCACCCCAGACCTCATGACTGCTATGTCCTGTTTCCCTGCTCTGTTTAGCTGCCTTCTCCTCCACTCACAACTGCTGAGTGTTTGCTTATTGAGGACAGTTTTCTCTGCACTCTTCTCTTCATTCACTCGTGTCCTGTTGCCTCCACTGCACAGGCATAAATCAGCCATGAAGACACTACCAGCAGCCATTCCTGGCACCCCCAGCACGCTGAGCACATCCTCATTGAAGAAAACAACATACAATGGATTATTCACAACAGACCCAGTGCGTCACAGATGAGTAATTACCAACACGAAACGTATCAGTAATGGCAGTTTTTTTTACAGCAGATTTAACAAAGCAATCCACTACAAATAGCCCATTGGTCCTTTCTGTGTTATTAATGAAATGCCAAAACATTTAAGGGTTGGGTTTGGTTTGTCGTTGTTGTTGTGGGGGGTTTCTTTGTTGTTATTATTAACAGGACAATTAGTTCTTCCTAATAAATGCGACTCATGCCAGGTCTTGTCTTTAAAGGAGGCTTTTGGACAGCTGGTGAGGGTTAGTTTTTAAAAGCAATAGCTGCTGGTTTCTCCAGAGCCATCAACATATCCAAATGAGCCAGAAGGTAATTAAAGAGGTGTGAGGGCAACCATAACACTGGAGTCATTATCACAGAAATTGAGGTGGATCGCAGGGTAAGATTCAAACCAAGATATGCTCCAAGCGTTTCCCCACTACAGACATTCAGGGCTCTTGGTTTCCTCTTCATGCACACACTATGAAGTGGGGGCAGATTTAATAAAGGACCCCTTAAAAAAAAAACAAAAAAACAAAAACAACTAAAAAACTCTCTTGCTGGCAGAAGGTGAACTGACCCAACCAGAGACCTGACTCAACCAGAAGTTTCCAGAGTCACCAGCCTCGTTATTATTTACTGTTAAGCTAGGAACAGGCTATAGTGAGAAAAAGTTCAGAGACTGTTGTGCTCGTGGAACTACTTCATGCAGCAAACTGGAAGTATCAGCTGCCTTTGGATGCTCACGACCTGCAGCATGACTGCAGAAGGTGGCCAAGGCAGCCATGGAACAGTGCATTGTCCACCCAGAGCAGCTGCTTAACACCAACCACTACACCATTTAGCTGCTGACATACATACAGATTGCATCAGGTTAGAAGAGACCCTCAAAGGTCATCCTGTCCAACCCCCCTGAAATCACCAAGGACACCTCCAACTAGACCAGGCTGCACCTCCAGCTAGATCAAACCTGCAGTGACCTCTCTACAAGCACAGTGGACAGCAGGAATGGACCTTCTCCAAGGGGTAAGCTCTGCTGCTGCCAAGTCAGTGGTGTCCACTGACAGGACAAGGACCAGCAGGCATGTAAATATAAGGCAAAAACTCCTCACCTTGAAGGTGGCAGAGCACTGGAACAGGCTGCCTGGTGAGGTTGTGGTCTCCCTCTTGGGAGGTATTCAAAACCCACCTTGGATGTGTTCCTGTGTGATTTACTCTGGGTGAACCTGCATTAGCAGGGGCTTGGACTGGATGATTTTCAGAGGACCCTTGTACCCCCTAACATTCCGTGTATGATTCTGTGCTGAAGCACTCTCTGGCTTCAGCAGGATTTGAGCATGTGCTGAAGCACCTCATCATCTTAATTCAGAGGGAATCAGATCCTGTCAGGGAGAGCTGGGCTGCCTTGAGAAAGTCTGTGCTTCTTCCTTTGCAAGCTACTGGGCTTTGGAAGATTATAGCAAAGCCATTCCAAGAAACCAAAATGATCCTTTCTTGCTGGAGCACAGTATTTAGCTCTTTGGGGTGGCACAAATTACAGCATCCTTATTTTTGTTTCACTGTTGAGTTGAAGGAAATGCAGAACAGAAATCTGATGCTGGCTGTAGTTTAAACCCACCAGCACTCTGTAAACAAGCTAGACCCAGAGAGGTTTGCATGTTTCTTCTTGAAACATAAGGAGAACCAGCAAGGCTGAATAATTGAAAACAGTTCTGGGGACTTTGTTTGCTTGTTTTTCCTGGGATTTGCTCTTGGGCTGGCTGCTCCCAACCTTAATACCTGGCAGAGATGATCAACTATTTGGAACCTCATTTGCATAGCACTTGATGTGCTGACAGCTCTCCCTGGGGAAATCACTGCCCTGGCAGAGGTCAACAAGGTGCAGAAGAAAAGAGGGGAGCAAAGGCATTTTTCTTCTAGTGCCATTTTTAAAAGGAGTCAGAGCAGAGTGTCTAAGATCAAGGATGAACACAAATACAGCTCAAACAACACATTACTGTGACATCCTTGGTAACCTCTAGATAAGTCCTCAAACCCTTTGAGCAGCTTGCCAATGAGCAGCACAAACATATTTGGTTCTTCAAACACATGGCCGTGGGGCACATTTCCCTCAGGGGGGCTGCATAAGTCACGGGTGGCAATGGCAAAACTCCAGCTGCCTTCCCTGGGACAGGTTGCCAGCATCAGGAGTGCTCACCTAAGCCAAGAGGCTGTTTACTTAGCTGTTTGTCTAAGGCTTTGCAGGATTGAGTAACCCTTGAAAATGACCATGGTCCCTATGCAAACAGCTATGGTCCTGCAAACAAAGAGGAAAGAAGAGGTCCTCATTAAAGTGGATTAATCCTGCTGCAGGCACAACTGCAATGAACTTCAGTGAGGCTCTGCCCTACTGACCCTTTTGGAGAGTCAGGCCCTGGACAGCAAGCAGGTACAAACACAAAGAGAATTTGGGTTAGGAAGGAACTGAGCCAAACTGGAATTGGTGCAGGATATGAGTGGTGGCTGTTCCCTTGCCTGAACAAGCTTCCAGCTCCTCAGGCTTGCTCATGTTACTGTTTAACGTGCCAGCACCAAGGATCAGAAGATCCCAAGGAAACTATTTGCACACAAACACTCTTCCATGCACATGTGCCCACCTTTCTGTCCCCTGTGTCACCCCAAGTAAGCTTTCTGCAGGACCACAGGCAAACCCACTATCTGCTTATGCCCTATTTTGAAGGCAAAGCAGCCAGATTTTGACCCTTGCTGCATGTGTCAATATCCAAAATCCTCCTGCAGATACCACAGGGAAAAACTTCAATAAACATATACAGTGATGATGGAAATAATGGAGGGTAAAGGAAGGGGACAGCACAGAGATCCCCAACCCAGCACCTCCACCAAGCTCTCCCCAGCACTGCTGGGGACCAGTTCACTGCTGGGTGTTCAGAGACAAACACAGCAGCTGCCATGCCTCAGCACCCCACTTTTCAGTGCCTGGGTGCTGGGAGGTACCCATGGAAGCTGCTGAGATGCCAGCAGAGTGGGGTATGGCTACAGGCAGCAAACAGCGTGGCTGCAAAACCTCCATCTGGGTTAAATGGTTTGGTACTGTATGAAAAGGGGAGGTGTATGCTGCCTGGAAGCTTCAGCTCTGAGCAGACCCGAGGGCAGCATGCAGTGCAGATGTTTAAGGTTTGCTTTTATCATGCTGTAAAAATGTATATCCAATTATACCCAATAAGCCTCCAGAAGCAGATCTTAAGTTGGAGGAATGAGAGAGCAGTTTTAGAACCACCCACTGAATTTCTATACATTTTCCACGTCCTGCCCAAAGACTTCAGGTTCAACAGACTAAATCTGCACTGTGGCTTCAGTTACCACTGCTTCATGGCTTTCATCTGAGGAATATTTTCACATTCTAGTGCTTTTTATCAAAGTTTAATTAAAAGCAGACCCAAACCCCACTCTCTTTCTCTTGCCCTCTGTTCATGATAGCCCAAGTACTATTGCATAATAGCCAGGATTTACTTTGGTTTCCTGCTCACGCTTTTTAACACTAACCACATTCCCAGGTTAAAAATGCAATTAAATCCTACCCAGTCTTGCACAGCTCCTCCATACTCACTTCTCCCAGTTAAGAACCAAGCTAACAGAGATATCTTTAGCTGTGGACTGTATAAAACTGATTTGATATTGTTTACAGGACTCATAAAAAAATCATTCCAGCTTACCTTAACAAGCCACCCAGCTAAAATGAACGCTCTCAGACCCATCTGACACTCCCAATATATTCTGACAGGGCTCTGCCTGCTTCGGTTTACATCTCCTGATAGATTGCCTGCCATATTTCATGCCAAATCAATAAAGTTCTATGTGCACAAATCGACTGAAATGATGCTTGCTGGTGTCTCTTAACATCAAGTAGTTTCTCACTGGGCATTTTGCTCAGTTTATGATAACTCTAAAAGATAAAACATGCACAGTACTATCATCTCGCTGTCGGCCAAGCCATGATTTTGCTTTGAAATGAGGTCTTTTAAAGGAAAAAAAAATAAAATGAGAAGACTTGCATTGCATTGTAACTTACAGGGACAGGTTTTCTGGAGGCTGTGTCAGATGCATGGGACCAGCCATTTAAAAGGTACCAAGTCTGGGCTGAGATTTAGGCTGTGGAAGGAAAGCCTGGACTAGTAGCCACCAAAAAAGGTTGTTTGTATCTTCATCTAGATTGATACAGGTAGCCATATATCATGATATGGTGGGAATAAGCTGCATCAGCATAATCCTCAAGAACATTATGATTGGACAAAAACGGCATGATAATGAAGTCAGAGTGTGAGGATGGAGAGAAGGGGGTACAACCCTGGCTCCCCATGCAGCTGAGACAGGAAAGGAAAAAGATTTGGGTTAAATTAGCATTTGTGCAAAGTATTTGTCTTTAAGTGAAATACTGGGATGGTTTGGGGTTTTATCCCTTTGGCAAGCCAAGTTCTGCCCTGGCGTTCAGCAGCAGGGAGCTGCTTGCAAAGTGCTTTTGTTCGCTGATGAAACAAATCAGTTTGCAGGATCGAGCCCCGGCCTGATCCTGCCCCATCAAAAAGTTAAAAGAAGGTGTTGTGGGAACCAGCTGGGGTCTACAAGCTCCCAAAGAGGCACAGGAGAAGAGGTCAGCTCCTGCAGGACCAACCCTCCCCACAGCAGACCCCTGCGGTCCTTACACTACCTGGAAGTTTCACCTGGTGCAGGGTTTGGCATGGGTCCACCAAACCTCTCCATCCCTCACCACCCGACCAGAATCCTGCCCAGAGATATAGAAACCGCCTTGCTAGAGCCAGAGCAGAGGATTTCTCTATCTACAGGTGCAGTGCAGAGAGGCTTTATCTACAGGTACAGTGCATACTCTGAGGAAACAGTTAAGCTTTCACAAAGACTCCCAAAACTGAAAAGGTGAAGCTTCCCTCATCAGACCCTTCCCAGAAATTAACAGTCGGACAGCCGCTCATGTATGCCAGTGGGGAAAGGACTCGTGCAAAGACCCTCTCCCTCCCCAAAAGAAGCCAACTGGAATACTCCTTGTTCCAAAAAAAAAAAAAATTAAAAAAAAAAAAAAATGGCATTGGGATCTCTTACCTGGTAAAATTTGTATTCCCAGCTATCAGCACACCTACAGCACCAGGCTCTCATGGGGCATCGCGCGAGGGTGCAACGGCAGATTGGTGCAGGTCATGGAAGTTTACAGCCAGAAGCAAAAAAAAAAAAAAAAATAAAATAAAAAAAAATAAACCAACCCAAAACAAGCCCCCAAAATCCCCTAAAAGCCACAACATGACCCAAATGATATCCCTGCAACGGTTGTCTCGTTACAAACAAGATGAGATGAAGGAGGGGTTTTTACTTGCTCTGAGGCATCATATGGAGCTTAATCACAGGCAGTTACGTATATGGTTCTTTTGGCCTTCAATCAAGTGTGTCATTTCGGTGGCAGCTGCCTACGTGATGCAAGCAACCTGGGTGATCCAGTCCTTTGCCAATCACAGCCTGGTGCAGCTATTTTACAGCTGAACAATGGGCACCTTCGATTTCCCAAGCAATGAGGAGCTCCTCTTGTAGTCCAGCAAGCACATCGGGGGAGACAGGATCACGCACACACCTCCTCTCCAGCGGAGTTACAGGCAGCCACAGCCCGGCCAGACCTCAGCGAGTCGCTCCCACAGCTGATCTCATCCCGCTATTATTTCCCAACGGAGCTCATCTGTATCCCGACGACTTCCAACACGCTCCAGAAGGCACCGGGAGCCAAGAGAAGCTCACAAGGCGCCCGGCGAACGAGCGCGGCACAGCGCGGCGTGCGCTAAGGGGGATGCGGCTGCTACATGGGAAACAGTGAAAACTTGGTGGGTGGAAAAGGTCTGAGCTGCTGGTGAGTAACAGGAGGAGCAGCTCACAGTCAGGACACCAGCGAGGCAAGGCGGCTCAGCCTTCATTAGCGCATCCTTTCTGCTGTTCCGTGGGTAAATCAGGAGGCAGCCACTGCAAATCGCGTGTTAAATGTGGTGGTTGAAACGATAGCTGAGACAAATCAAGGCTGGGCTCAGCACATTAAAGCTCTCAGCAGGCATCTGGGCGACAGGCAGGACTCTCTTCGAGAGTCTTTTGGGTGCCCGACAGTGGCATCAGGGCGTTGTTTGGGGCCAGATTCCTCCGTGTGTACATTGGTTGGTTTTGAGAGGCTGATTAAGACCCATCTACTCAAACAGATGGGGAGGCTTCCTTTACTGTGGGATCTTCATCCTTATCTAACTCCAGGAAAGCAAGACACCGCATAGATACCGAGCACTTATTACATCATCCATGAGAAGAGGGCCCAGAAATTAAGAAAAAGACTTTTTGGGCAGGAAGAGTGATGTTCCACCACTCCATGGCAACTTGATGCCCCTTTCCACAAACACTCATGAAGCCAAACTGCACAAAGCCAAAAAGGAGGGGGAGAAACCACCTCACTCATGAACAAAGCACACCTGCAGGGGTCAGGGGGATCAAGTCATGGGGATGAGCATCCCCAACCTGCATATCTTTTCCCCCAACCACCATCCCAGGACCTCGCTGCACCCCACGCGGGGGCACTCCATCTAAGCAAGGTGTAAGGGCTGGACAAGATCCTTCTCCGGTCAACAGGTCGGCTCCCCGTGGAGTACCAGCTGCTCCCCACCCAGGGATGAAGAAGGCGAGGGACAGACCTGCGATCACGAAGCCAGCTCCCTGCAACAACCCCCCACCCTGCCCCTCTTCCCAGGGTGGGGAGCAGCCAGTGCTCCTCATCCTTCTCTAGGTTCTCCCCTCCCCCCCCTTCCCCCTCAACTCACCTCTCAACCAGCCGGCTTCTCCGCTACAGGTTTGTTCAGCTCCTCTTCCTCATCCCCCCACCCCCCCCACCCCAAACCCTCCCCACCCTCCCCCCTCCAGATCTCTCCTGGCTGAGTTATTAAAAGGAGGATGGAGGGAGGAGGCAGAGAGCGAGATCTGGGCGGTGAGGATGGCGGAGGGGAGGAAAAAAAAAAAATTAAAAATGATGCCACTAAATACAATTAACGCCCCCCATCCCCCGCCCCCCTCCAAAGCAGCGCTGGAGGGGCAGGCTGAGTGCGGGGCTGCGCTGCCGTTCAGAGCCCCATGGCCCCGGCAGCCCCCGGGCAGGGCGGGGGGAGCAGCGCAAAGCGCCCGCCCGGGGGACCGGCCTCCGCCGCAGCCCACCCTGCGGCAAGGCCCCCGCTAACCCCTTCCTCGCCGGCACCTCGCTGCCAGCCACCCCCTCAGCCCTCCCTCCCCTAAATCATAACACCCCCGGCAAGAGACGCTAAGAGCAAGAGGAGAGGGGCTCCGTCCTCCGACAGATCCCACCTCCCCACCCCAGTTTTGCCTCCCTCCCGGAGGGAACCAGAGAACCATAGAAGTGCTGAGGTTTGAAGAGACCTTGGAGATCATAAAGTCCAACTGCTTGCCTGGAGCTCCCAGTCCCACGACTACTGCTAAGCCACCACCACTAAAGCATGTCCCTAAGAAGGGACACAACCCCAGAGATGTCCATGACCTGAAAGGAAGGAGGAATGTGGGGCTGAGCCCCTTCCAAAGTTGACTCCCTGAATGTTCTCTAGATCTCTTTTTAACGTGGAGTGGGGGGGGAAGTATAAGCTTCTGGTTCTGAGCAGGTCCAGAGAAGGACAATGAGTCAGTGAAGGGTCTAGGGCACAAGAGTAGCTGAGGGAACTGGGATTGTTCAGGCTGGAGAAGAGGAGGGTGAGGGGAGAGCTTCTTACTCTCTACCATTCTTTAATGCTGGAAGCTCCAAGGGGGTGGTAACTTCACCAGAGTGAAAGAGCAAGTGTTTGAAGTTCTCCCAGCTTGGAAAGCATAGAATCAGAGAATTGTTTTCATTGGAAGAGGTCTGGTTTGGTTGAAAGTCATAGAGTCAAACCATTAACTCAGCACTGCCAGGTCACCACTAAACCATGTCCCTCAGCACCACATCTACCACAGCTTTTCAATCATTCCAGGGATGGTGACTCCAACACTGCTCTGGGGAGCCTGTTCCAAGGCTTGACAAACCCTTTGGCAACGAAATTGTTCCTCAGGTCCAACATAAACCTCCCCTGGGGCAACTTGAGGCCATTTCCTCTTGTCCTATCATTACTAAGAAGAGACCAACACCCACCTCATTACAACTTCCTTCCAAGGAGTTGTAGAGAGCAACGAGGTCTCCCCTCAGCCTCCTTTTCTCCAGAATGAACAACCCCAGGTCCCTCAGAATTGTCTTAGGCTTCTCAGCTGCAGATCAGGCAGGAGATACAGGATCAGAGGATATTAGGGGTTGGAAGGGACCCCTGGAGATCATCAAGTCCAACCCCCCTGTCAGAGTAGGACCATAGAATCTAGTGCAGGTCACACAGGAAGGCACCCAGACAGGGCTTGAAAGTCTCCAGAGGAGGAGACTCCACAACCACTCTGGGGAGCCTTGTGACCCTTACAGTAAAGAAGTTCCTCTTCACGTTGAGGTGGAACCCCCTGTGCTGTAGTTTCTATCCATTGTCCCTTGTCCTGACACAGGGCAAAAGTGAGCAGAGGCTGTCCCTGTCCCTTCTTTCCTGACACCCAGCCCTCAGACATTTATAAACATTTACTAGATTCCCCTCCCAGTCTTCTCCTCAGCTCTCCTTGCTCATCCTTCCAGTACCCTTTCTGAATGCTCCAGAGGCACACACTCTTTGCATCACTCACTGCCCAGCATCAGTAACCCGGTGAAAAAGTCATACCTGGGGAAGGCTGGACCCTGGTACCTCCAGTGGGGTGGAATTTCCCAGAATCACAGAACCATCAGGGTTGGAAGGGACCTCAGAGGTCATCCAGTCCCATCCAGCCCTGCCATGGGCAGGGAGAGCTCACACTAGATCAGGTTAAGATCAGGTTAGTTTAGCTTAAGACAATTTAGGCTAAACACACAGAGAGAAGTGGGTGACTGCAGAAGAGTCTCTAATGGAAACCCAACACTCAATTAAAATCACCTTGGCTGGGTCCAGAAAACAGCCTTGAGAGCCACCAGGCAGTGCTCCCACAATGGTGTAAGCACCAAATGAGACCTTCAGAGCAAGTGTGGGTTTTATGGCTCAGAGGTGTTTAATTCACATTCTGTCTGCCTTGTACTGTTCTGATGTAAAATCCTTCCTGTCTCCTTCCTTTCACTCTCAGGGGTCATGCTGGGATTTCACCATCAGAGGAACATGATCACCAGCTCAAGAACCATGAGCAGAGGGATTTTTGCTGCCTCTGCTCACTGTGCAAGCTAGAAATCTCATCTTCATTGATATTAAACTATTTTGGCCTCACCAGCTCAGCAGTCCTGCCCAAGATTGGGGTTTCTGCACCTCACTGCCCTTCACCCATATCTGCATGCTGCTTGCTCAGCAGCTCTGGGCCTAGAGGGAGAATTTAATCGTAGTCCAAGTCCTTGCTAAGCCATAAGGGCTGTGCAGGCCCAGCTACATCCTGCAATTTTTACCATTTTTGTTAATTTATTGCCATTCCTATGTCTAGTAAGAAAATAAATCTACTCCAGCAATGTGGTCCTCAGCACCCTCAGTGAGAGGTGAAGGATGGGACCAAACACTGCCTCATCAAGGTGAGACTCAGGTTGATCTCTTCAAGTCCTTTTTTTTTCCTCATCCCTTTTTTCACAGAACCATGGAATCATTAAGGTTGGAAAAGACCTCTAAGATCAAGTCCAACCATCAACCCAATGCCACCATGCCCACTAAGGTGCCTTCCCAAGTACAATGTCTACAAGCTTTTTGAACACCTCCAGGGATGGTGACTCCACCACCCCCCTGAGAAGCCTGTTCCAATGCCTGACCACTCTTTCAATGAAGAAATTGTCCCTAATGTCCAACCTAAACCTCTCCTGATGGAGCTTGAGGCCATTTCCTTTCATCTTATCACTAGTTACTTGGGAGAAGTGACCAACCTCCACCCAGCTCCAACACCTCCTTCCAAGGAGTTGTAAAGAGCTCCCTTTTATCTTGCTCCATAAGGGAACATTCACCTGTGACTCCCTCAACTTCATCTGGGCTGCTTAAGTGAATGCAGTGAGGACAAAGCCCCTCATTTGCAGAACATTATTCCTGCCTTTAGCTAATCCCCTTTCCTCCAGCTCTGGAAGACATTAGTTAGAAAGGTTCCAACCTCATGGCTGAAAACAGTAGCTGGAAAATCCATCAGGCTTATACATTTATGATTAAAAACTGTTAAAGGACCAAGCTCTCATTAATCCCTAAACACACCCAGAATATCTCCAAATTGTGCCCAGCTCTGGAGCTCCAAACTCAAGAAGGATGTCAAGAAGGACATGGAACTGTTGGAGCAGGTCCAGAAGAGGTCACAAAGATGATTATGGTGGCTGATGCTCCTCTCCTTTGGGGACAGGCTGAGAGAGTTGGGGTTGTTCAGCCTGGAGAAGAGAATGCTCCAGGGAGACCTTAGAGCAGCCTTCCAGTACCTGAAGGGGGCTACAGGAGAGCTGGGGAGGGACTTTAGACAAAGGCATGGAATGACAGGATGAGGGAGAATGGCTTCAAACTGGAAGAAGCTGGATTTGAATTAGACATTAAGAAGAAATTCTTCCCCAGGAAGGTGGTGAGGCACTGGAACAGGTTGCCCAGAGAAGCTGTAGAGGCTTCAAGCCCAGCAGTGTTCAAAGCCAGGGCCTTGAGCAACCTGGTCACCTAAGAGGTGTCCCTTCCAATGGCAGGGGAGTTGGAACCAGATGATCTTTAAGTTCCCCTCCAACCCAAATCCTTCTATGATTCTTCTCCTATGAAACTGTGTCCACATGAACAAGCCCAGTCAGTGGCTCTTTTCCCTTTTCCTTGCTTAACCCACAGGGCTGGCAGTGTCAAAATCCTTGTTTGTAAGAACATCCCAGCAGCCTGGCAGCTCCCAGGGCTGTGGGGTGGCAACAGGAGGACACCCTCTCCAGAGCATTCACATTTCCCCTGCTGAAAATGACACAGCAAGAGACAATATCATATTAATGTGACAAAGCCACGTGCTGAGCCCTTCTGCAGGGCAGGGAAGGTTGTTATCAGAGACCTGCCCAGCTGCCTGTTGGGGCCCAGTGATAGCTGTCACTGTCAGCACCAAGCTGTCACTCCAATAACAAGTGGATTATGGCTTGCTGCAATTTGCTCTCAAGCTGTTGGACAGCAGTCAGGCTGATGACTTTTGGGTACCACCCAGCTCAAAGGGAGATGCTCAGCAAGCCCACAGCCACGTAGGCACAGTGAGGTCTTGGTTTCATTTTGGCTTCCTGTTTTGAGACAAAGGAAAGAGGTGGCTGAAAGCAGCAGGTGAGCATGGGATAACTAGGGCAGCAATAAATGTGGCACCCAAGGGGAGGCAGAGCATGATTGCCAGCTCTACACTGGGGTCACAACAACTCCATGCAATGCTGCAGGCTTGGGGCAGACTGGCTGGAAACTGCCCAGCAGAATATGACCTGGGGGTGCTGGTCAAGAGCTGCTGAATATGAGCCAGAGTGTGCCCAGGTAGCCAAGAAGGCCAACAGCATCCTGGTTTGGATCAGCAACAGGATCAATGCAGGGACTGTAGTCAGCAGTGGTGGGGCCACACCTTGAGTAGTGTCTTCAATTTTGGGCCCTTCACTCCAAGAAGGACATTGAGGTACTGGAGCATGTCCAGAGAAGGAACAGGTCTGGTGGGAAGCAGCTGAAGGGGTTGTTTAATCTTGAGGAAAGGAGGCTGAGAAAACTCTAAACTGCCTGACAGGAGGTTGGAGCCAGGTGGGAGGTTGGCTGCTTCTCCCTAGGAGCAAGTGATAGAACAAGAGGAAATAGCCTCAAATTGCACCAGGGGAGGTTTAGGTTGGATGTTAGGAAAAACCTCTTTGCAGAAAGAGTGATCAGGCATTGGAACAGGCTGCCTAGGGAAGAGGTGGAGTCACTGTTCCTGCAGGTGTTCAAAAAACACGTGGCCATGTGGCACTTTGGGACATCATTTAATGGCCATGGCGGTGTTGGGTTGATGATTGGCCTCAATGATCTTAGAAATCTTTTCCCACCAGAGCAATTCTATGATTTTAGAAGAGGCTGATGCCTTAAAAATATCCCTTAAGATATCCAGATGTGGGGTCAGACTTAGAGGTCCCTCAGATAAGAAAGTCCTCTCTTGAAATTAAATTGGTTTGGTGGGTCAGGGCTGACTCACTGAAATTAAAACTCAGAGGTCTGGTTGATTGCTTAGGGTTGGGTGATCGGTTGGACTGGATGATCTTGGAGGTCTCTTCCAACCCAGTTGATTCTATGATTCTATGATTTTATGAAGTGAGGAGGCCTGCAATTATTCCCCACACTACTGGAGAGAGGGTTTCTACCCAGTCCAGTATTAAACATCTTGAGCCATGGGCACTCAGCCTCTTTTGGGGGAAGCTTCAGTGACATTTCCCACTCTGATGGCCCTCAAGAGTGGGAGAAGCTTTGTTCAACTCGCAGCCTACATTTTCCTAGTGCTGCTTCATTCACCCCCCCTATTATTTCTGATGAAACACTTGGTGGCAGGCTGTACAATTGCTCCCTAGCCTGGATTTTTATGTTTTAATGATGGTTAATTATTCCAGGAGAAACTTTCACGTGGACGTTTTTATTCCTCTCGCTTCCGAGCTGGATGCTCCATTCTGCAGTTTAATTAGCACATTTCAGACCTGAATATCTAGATTAAAATCACTGCCTGCTGAGCTCTGCTCCAGGATTTATGATCACTCTGCACAGTCTTCATTGTACCTGCCAGCTCAGGGAACTGATTTATTGATCAATGGCTGATTTGGGCCAGGAGTGAGCCAGCCAGGAACCATGGTAGGCTCAGGGAAGGGCCTTATACAGCCTGGCGTGGTGCTGCTGGCCTTCCTCAACCCACCACAGCTAGGAGGAGGATGGAGGAAGGAGGAAAAAAAACTTTACTCTGAAGGTGATGGAGCACTGGAATAGGCTGCCCAGACACCATTGTGGAGTGTCCTTCACTGAAGACTTTCAAAGCCAACCTGGATGTGTTCCTGTGTGGCCTGCCCGAGGTGACCCAGCTCTGGCTGGGGGGTTGGGACTGGGTAATCTCTGCAGGTCCCTTCCAACCCTGAACATTCTATGATTCCACAGAGGAAGTCTTAAGGATGTGACTGGGATCTTTTCAGTGATGCCCAGTGACAGGACAAGGGGTAACAAGCACAAAGCAGAACCCAGGAATGATAGAATGCATCAGGTTGGAAGGGACCCTCAAAAGTCATCTTGTCCAACCCCACTGCAGTCAGCAGGGACATCTCCAACTAGACCAGGTTGTTCAGGGCCTCATCAAATTTGATCTTGAATGTCTCCAGGAATGGGGCCTCCACCACCTTTCTGGGCAACCTGGTCCAGTGTTCCACCACCCTCATTGTGAAGAGCTTCCTCCTTATGTCTAAAGATTTCACTTGAGTTCAAAGAAAAATTATGAGGGTGACAGAGCCCTGGAGCAGGCTGCTCAGAGAGGTTGTGGAGTCTCCTCTGCAGACTTTCAAAATCCACCTGGATGCATTCCTGTGCAGCCTGATCTAGGTGTACCTGCATTAGCAGGGGGTGGACTAGATGTTCTCCAGAGGTCCCTTCTAACCCCTACCATTCTGTGATTGTGTCACAGAATCATAGAATGGGAGGGGTTAGAAGAGACCTCCAGAGATCACCCAGTCCAACCCCTCTGCCACAGCAGGATCACCTGGGGCAGGCCACACAGGAACACATCCAGGTGGGTTTGGAAAGTCTCCAGAGAAGGAGACTCCACAACCTCTCTGAGCAGCCTGCTCCAGGGCTCTGTCACCCTCACAGAAAAGCAGTTATGGGTGGAAAGGGGTAGCCTCCAGGTCCTTCAAAGCCTGGTGAGGGTATTGGACACCCTAACAGCAGGTCTGGGATGAGACAGCTATAGCAGATTCACGTCTCCAGCCCTGCCATCTGCTTGGATCCAAGGTTTCATTTCAGCCTATTAGAGAGATTGGGGCTGGCTGCAAACATCAGATGTAGGCATAGGTTTGGCTTCAGTCCATCCCCTTCCCTGCTGCCTCAGACGCCAAGATTTTGATTCAAGCTCATCTGCTAACACGAAAAAGGCTTCAGTTTTGCAAGAGTCCACCCTAGTGGAGCTCATCATGAAATGAGACATTCAGGGAGGAGGAGAAAAACAACAAACCAAACACTCCCTTTAATGACATTATCTCAACAAACTCAAGCTATAGGCAAATACAATTCCACCCCCAAAAACCTGCTTGTTCTCAACAGAGATTTGTGGCTTCACCAGGGCCAGAAGAAAATGAAGAAGCGGAGGCTAAAGGGAGACCTCATTGATCTCTATATCTCAGAGAAGGTTGCAATGAGGTTGGGGTTAGCCTCTTCTCCCTAGTATCAAGTGATAGGGCAAGAGGACATAGAATCAGAGATTTGTTAGGGTTTGAAAGGACCTCAAGGATCATCAAGTTCCAACCCCCTCACACTAGATCAGGCTGGCCACAGCCTCATCCAGCCTGGCTGCAAACACCTCCAGGGATGGGGCCTCAACCACCTCCCTGCACAACCCATTCCAGGCTCTCACCACTCTCATGGGGAAGAACTTCTTCCTCACATCCAGTCTGAATCTCCCCACTTCCAGCTTGGTTCCATTCCCCCCAGTCCTGTCACTACCTGATAGCCTAAAAAGTCCCTCCCCAGCTTTCTTGGAGCCCCCTTCAGATACTGGAAGGCAACAAGAAGGTCTCCTTGGAGCCTTCTCTTCTCCAGACTGAACAGCCCAAACTCTCTCAAGCCTGTCCTCATAGGAGAGGTGCTCCAGCCCTCTGCTCATCCTCATGGCATGGCCTCAAGCTGCACCAGGGGAGGTTTTGTTTGGATGTTAGGAAGAATTTCTTTCCTGCAAGAGTGGTCAGGCATCAGAACAGGCTGCCCAGGGAGGTGGTGGAGTCACCATCCCTGGAGGTGTTCAAGAAACCTGTGGCCATGGCACTCTGGGACATGGCTTAGTAGGCATGGTGGTGGTGAGTTGAAGGTTGGACTCAAAGATCTTAGAAGTCTTTTCCAACCACAACAATTCTACAATTCCAAGATGCTCTCGAGATGAATGCATGCTCACGTCCCCCCTGCAAGACAGCTCTGCATCCACAGCAAGCTCAGGCAAGGAGGTTTATCTCCCAGCCCAAATAGAAATAAAATCAATCAATCAATCAACAGAACTGCCCATGTGTGAGAGAGAAGCACCTCCTCTTCGTGCTGCTGAGCAAAAAATGGGTTTTTGCTCTCCTGATTCATAACCAAGCAGCTCTGGCACGTTGTGTAAGAAAAACAGGGAAGGTTTCAGCCCCTCTCCAGCCCACAAAAATAAGATGAGTGCCTGCTCAGGCACTGCAGGGCAAACAGCCCCAAACCAAAGCCAGAACACTCACAATGAATTTCAGCAGGGAGGGTTTGGGAGAGGGTGGGAGGGAAGGGTTTTGTTGGTTGGGTTTTGGTTTTTTCTGTGTGTGTGTGTGTTTTGTTTTGCTCTTAGAAAGATAGCCCTGTAATTTAATGACTCATACGTTCTACATCCTTTGTTGCTTTTCATTTTCAACATCTTTAAGCTGTTTGTGGAGAAGGAGCTTATTTTTAGACTTCCCAGCAGGGAGGGACACATTTTAGCTGGGTTTGGAGGGGAAAAGCTCCATTGAGACTTTTGTGTCTGGGGTGTTAAAAGGCAGATTTCCTGATGGGGAGATAGTTTCTTCCTCTTGCCTTACTTTTACATCTCTCCCAGGATATGGGCAGGGATTTTCAG
Source organism: Indicator indicator (assembly GCF_027791375.1). Taxonomy (NCBI): domain Eukaryota; kingdom Metazoa; phylum Chordata; class Aves; order Piciformes; family Indicatoridae; genus Indicator; species Indicator indicator. The sequence continues at coordinate 9,699,303 of NC_072039.1, forward strand.
GGCTGTAACCTACACCAGAAGTGGGGGTGGTCTCAGGGATGAACTGAGGTTTGACCTGATGGAGGGAGGAGGAGGATGGTTGCAAGCAAAAGCAAACACACATTGGGGCATGAAGAGCAAGTGGGGCCCTCAGGGTCACTAATCACCTTCCTCCCTCTTATCCATAGAATCACAGAATGGTTTGGGGTGGAAGGGTCCTTAAAGATCATCTAGTTCCAGCCTCCCAGCCATGGGCAGGGACATCTTCCACCAGCCCAGGTTGCCCAAGGCCTCATCCAACCTGGCTTTGAACACCTCCAAGGAGGGGGCATCCACAACCTCCCTGGGCAACTTATTCCAGTGTCTCTCCACCCTCACTGGAAAGAATTTTTTCCTAATCTTCAGTTCCAATCTCCCCTCCTTCAATCCATCTTCACCAAACCTGCAAATCTTGAGCCATGCCCCAGAAAGCCTTTGTGCCATGGAACAGGTAGAGTGAAGACGGGAGAGCATCCCAGAACCAAGGACCAAACCACATTTCACAGAAGCACAGAACCATGACATGGTTGGGTTAGAAGGGACCTCTGGAGGTCGTCCAAGTCCAGACCCACTGCCAAAGCAGTGTCACCTAGATCAGGTGTTGGCATCCAGGCAGGATTTGAAAGTCTCCAGAAAAGGAGACTCCAGGATTTCTCCATACTGGGACAAAAAACCTTGAGGGGTCTTATTAGGTACCTTGGTGAATTGAGTTAATTTTTAAAAAGCAATAGATATATCTGGAAAAGAAATGAAATATTTTTCTTTTTTCTTTTTCTCCTTTTCCCAGAAAATTAACTTTGCAAAACAGAAAATGTTTTTAGAGTGAGTCAGTAGAGTTGGGGTTGGGTTTGCTTTGAAAAGGCTGACGCCTCCTTGCAGTTTGCAGCTCAGAATTTTCTTGGGGAGCTTTAAAAACAAAAAATAAAAGTCAAGGCAATTTCAGAATGAAAATTGGCTCTGCAGCCCTCAGAGCCAGGCATTGCATTTAAAAACAACACCACTAACAAAGCTCAATCCTGCCTGCCTCTCTTTTTTTGCCCTTTTTTTCCTTCAAATTTTAATTAAGTCAGTCAACAATGGAAAGGTCTCCAAATGAAAACCACACAGGCACCAAACATCTCCAAGCCTCCAGCTGTGCATTCCTCCACCTTCTGCAGACAAGCTGGCAGCAGACACCCTGGTGCCCTGGCTGCCCCAGCCACCTCAGGACACTCCTTACTCAGAAATGAGAATAAGAGATGTGGGGATGGGACACATCCTGCTCCTCCACACACACAGGACAAGAATCATATAATTCTTTTGGTTAGAAGAGACCTCTAAGATCATTGAGTCCAACCACTGACCTGACACCACCATGGCCACTAAACCATGTCCCAAACTGCCATACCCACAGGTTTTTTGAACACCTCCAGGGATGGGGACTCCACCACTTCCCTGGGCAGCCTGTTCCAATCCCTGACCACTCTTGCAGGGAAGAAATTATTTCTAATATCCAACCTAAACCTCCCCTGGTGCAATTTCAGGCCACTTCTTGTCCTTATATTGCTTAATACTAGGGAGAAGAGATCAATTCCAACCACCTTTCAAGGAGCTGTAGAGAACTGGTTTCAGGTCACACCTAAAAATTCCCATGGGAGCATAACAACCTGATGCTGAGCTCTTGGGGCACATCCTATGGACTGGGGCTTTTTAGTCTGGAGAAGAGAAGACTGAGAGGGGATCTGATAAATGTCTATAAATATCTAAGCGCTGGGGGTCAAGAGGGAGGGGAGAGGCTCTGCTCAGTTTACTCTGGGATAGGACAAGGGGCAATGGATGGAAAACTCCAGCACAGGAGGTTCCACCTCAACATGAGGAGGAACTTCTTCACTGTGAGGGTCACAGAGCACTGGAACAGGCTGCCCAGAGAGGTTGTGGAGTCTCCTTCTCTGGAGCCTTTCAAGCCCCATCTGGATGCATTCCTGTGAGACCTGCACTGGATTTTGTGTTCCAGCTTTGGCAGGAGGGTTGGACTCGATCATCTCCTGAGGTCCTTTCCAACCCCTGACATCCATCTGGGGTTTAGCAGCCACCCCCAAGCAAGCAGCAGGACAGAGGAGCCCCCACCCCCGTGGTGTCCCTCAGTGCCGGCTCCCTCCGCAGAGGCACGTGCTGGGTTTGGCTGCAGCATGGCCCCATGTTGGCTGCCAAGAGCAGAACCAGCTCCCATGCCCAGAGATGATAACAGCTCTCTGGCCAGCTCAGAGGAGCATTTTCCAGGACACATTTGTCATTGTGCTAAAAGCCGCAGTCCTAATGGAGGGTTGGAAATACTCCATGGCTGCCACCTCAGCCAGGTGTCACAGGCAGGCCTAAGATACTCCCTGCCCTGCTGCAGTCTCCCACCATCATGAGACTCAAGAGTAGGTTTGCAGTCTCATAGCTCATGCTTTATATCCTGTCCACATCTCTCTCTTTCAGGAATCCATGACCCAAAGCTGGAGCCCTGTGCAGAGCTCTCTGCTTTGCCCAATACTAGGGCACAGCTCCATGTTTAAACAAAGCCAGGACTATGCATCCTTTGGAGGAGCTGTCACCATCTTCACATCACATATTCCCATGCAAGATACAGCACCCTCCCTCCTGCTACCAGCCTTTGCCAGCCCCCAGCACCCCTTAAACTCAAGGAAGTGGGTTTGGTTTTTTGTTTGTTTGTTTGTTCTGCATCTAAAACTACACAGACAACAGAGAAACCACCACTGGAAGTGGGTTTGTTTTTTTGTTTGTTTGTTTGTTCTGCATCTAAAACTACACAGACAACAGAGAAACCACCACTGAAGCTCTTGGCCAAACTCTACACAGACAACAAGGAAACACCACTGAAGCTCTTGGCCAAACTCAGCACAAACAACAAGGAAACATCACTGAAGCTCTTGGCCAAACTTTTCACAGACAACAAGGAAACATCACTGAAGCTCTTGGCCAAACATTGCACAGACAACAAGGAAACACCACTGAAGCTCTTGGCAAACTTTACACAAACAACAAGGAAACACCACTGAAGCTCTTGGGCAAACTTTACACAAACAACAAGGAAACACCACTGAAGCTCTTGGGCAAACTTTACACAAACAACAAGGAAACACCACTGAAGCTCTTGGCCAAATTTTGCACAGACAACAAGGAAACATCACTGAAGCTCTTGACCAAACCCCAGCACGATACCCCAGGGAGGTGGTAGAGTCACTGTCCCTGGAGCTGTAGACATGGCCCTTTGGGGCATGGTTTAGTGGCCATGGTGGTGTTAGGTTGATGGTTGGATTCCACGAGGTCTTTTCCAACCAAAACAGCTCTCTGATTCTCTGATGTGCCATCACAAGCATCAGCTGAACAAACTAATATTAGAAGCAGGCAACCAAAAAGCCCATAGTGGACATCTGCCCATCTTGCTGAGCTGAAGTAACAGTCTCACAGAATATCAGATGTTGGAAGGGACCTCAAGAGATTATCAAGTCCAAGCCCCCTGCCAGAGCAGCATCACTGAGGGTAGTCTGCATAGGAATGTATCCAGGTGGGTTTGGAAAGTCTCCAGAGAAGGAGACTCCACAACCCCCCTGGGCAGCCTGCTCCAGGGCTCTGTCACCCTCACTGCAAAGAAGTTTCTCCTCATGTTGAGCTGAAATCTTCTAGTCTGAACCCATTGTTCCTTGGCTTATCACTGTGAACCACCCAAAAGAGCCTGGCCCCCTCCCCTTGACACCCACCCCTCCGATATTGATAGACATTGATCAGATCCCCTCTCAGTCTTCTCTTCTCCAGACTAAACAGCCCCAAGGCTCTCGGGCTCTCTTCACAGGGGAGATGCTCAAGTCCCCTAAGCATCCTCCTGGCTCTCTGTTGGATTCTCTCCAGCACTTCTCTACCTCTCCTGAACTGGGGAGCCCAAGACTGGACACAGGATTGCAGCTGTGGTCTCAGCAGGGCAGAGTAGAGAGGCAGAAGAACTTCCCTGCTAAACCAGCTCTACAACACTTTGTTCAAATATTGATGAGCCAAACCCTTTGGTCAGTGGCTTGGGAGCAGCACCTCCAAGAGGAGCTGGCTCAGGAACAGGCTGTCAGACATCAAAAGCAAAGCAGGAGGATAAATGTGAGCAGGCTGGAGGGTGGACAGTGTCAACAGGATTAGTTTGCTCTATTATTTATCGTGCCATATGCCCCAGCACTCCATCCACAAATCTGAGCCATCAGCTCTGAACACCTGTCAAGGAGTTGAGTAATTTTCCAGTTTCTGGGTAGAATAACTGGAGACAATAAGGTTGATTTAATCAGTAAGTGCTTAGCTCCAGAAAAGCAGTGGCTTAAAAGAAAACCTCCCTCTATTTTATTTATTCTTTTTTTAAATGAAAACCTTTCTGCATTAGTTAACCCAGGAAAAAAAACAACAACAAAAAAAAACAACTTTAGTGGATGGATTGCAGAGCAGCAGCAAGGCAGGTATTAGCCAAATGCATGGTGGAGTGGAGATAAACACCACACCATGTCCTCCTGCTTGTCAACAGGAGACAAATTAGAAAGGCTCAATAAAAAGGCAATTATTCTGTGACAACAGCAGCCACTGCCTATTGCTTCTGTGAAGGAGGAAAAGTGGCTCTAAAGTCCACCAAAGCCATCAAGACCATTATTATTTTTTTCCTCCTCCCAAAGTATCTCAGAAGTAACAACAACTACGAAAAAAACCAAAACCAACCAAACAAAACCAACCAAACAAAACCAACCAAACAAAACCAACCAAACAAAACCAACCAAACAAAACCAACCAAACAAAACCAACCAAACAAAACCAACCAAACAAAACCAACCAAACAAAACCAACCAAACAAAACCAACCAAACAAAACCAACCAAACAAAACCAACCAAACAAAACCAACCAAATCCAACCAAAAAAAAAATACAATTAATGAGTGCTACCAGCTGAAGCAGATGGTCTGCTGTGAATCCCCACAGCCTCATGCAACTGTGAGTCAAGCCACTTGGAAAAATGATGAAGAAAAAAAAAAATTAAAAAAAAAGGAAAAAAAATAATTTCCAAGACTACCAGGCTTCCCAAAAAAAAAGAAAAAAAATCCATTCAGACTTCCCAGCTGACAACCAACAAAACCAGGAGGGTTTGGCTCTTGCCCAGTGTGCCCCTTGCTCTCGCACCAGGTGCACGGAGATGACCTGGAGACATCTGCATTCAGCACAGTCCCACAAGATGCTTCCCTGGGATGAGGATTTTTTTGCTTGTTTTTTTTTTTTTTTCCTCCAGGATTTTAACTAAGGCTCCTTGACACTAGCAAAAATTCCCACTGCACACACCCAGCAACTGTGCCCACTCCCACCCTTGGGAGCTTGCAGCATCCCTCCCGCCCCACCGACCGCCCTGGACCAAGCAGTCCCTCCCCCACCCGGTGCCAGAAGCGTTTGAGAGGAGAAAGCCACTTGCCAGGAGGGGAACTCTGGTTGCCTGCTTCTGTGCTGCAGCTCCTCCTTCTCCCCAGGAGACTCTTCCCCTTGGCCACCTTCATGCTTGGGCTGCCCCTCTCCACGCTCTTCGATCAGCCCCATCAGGCAGATGAGACGGCAGGTTGTGGGAGACGTGGGAGCTCATCATGGGGACATCAAAGCCGGGAGTGTGACTCTGGAAGGAGTGGACAGAAACTTCACTGCACTCACAGTACCACTTTATCATTTATTTAAGCTCCATCTCTCAATAATTCATGCCAGCCTTTCGCTGGGGAGCAGGACAACAATGGCAGGAGAGCGGCGAGGCGGGCAGGGAATAAATCACATCTGGAACAGATGTTCAGTTCTAACTAAAAGCTGGGGTTGCAGAGAATGGTAAATGCCCTGGGAATAGTCTGCTCTGGGACACAGCCCTGCTGCTCCTTCCAGGGGGCAAGAGTGATTTGCTGGTTTGTTTTGCAAGGCAGAGTTGGCACAGATCAAATGAAACATCCAGGGCTGGCTTCAGCTGCAGCCCAGCAGTGGTGAGGGAGCAGACCTGCAGCATCTGCAGGCATCTCCTCAGGAGCTGGGGAAGTGCTGGCATGACAGCTCTGAGCATGAACACACTGTGCCAGGAGTCTTCCTGACAACGTGCTGTGCTCTGTGTCCATTCCCATCAGTGCCAACCTGGAGCACAGGGTCCCTGCACCCAGTCAAGAACATCTCCACCTCCCTCCCATGGATAACATTGCTGCTGTTGCTAGGAGTGTCCAGTTCTGGGCTACTCAATTTAAGAAGGACATTGAGACACTTGAACATGTCCAGAGAAGGGCAACAAGGCTGGGGAGGGGTCTGGAGCACAGCCCTGTGAGGAGAGGCTGAGGGAGCTGGGGGTGTTCAGCCTGGAGAAGAGGAGGCTCAGGGCAGACCTCATTGCTGTCTACAACTACCTGAAGGGAGGTTGTAGCCAGGTGGGGGTTGGGCTCTTCCCCCAGGCAACCAGCACCAGAACAAGAGGACACAGTCTCAAGCTGTGCAAGGGGAAGTTTAGGCTGGAGGTGAGGACAAAGCTCTTCCCAGAAAGAGTGATTGGCTGTGGAATGTGCTGCCCAGGGAGGTGGTGGAGTCACCATCCCTGGAGGTGTTCAAAAAAAGATTGACTGTGGCACTTGGAGCCATGGGTTAGTTGTCAGGAGGTGTTAGGTATTAGGTAAAATGTTGGACTTGATGATCTCTGAGGTCTTTTCCAACCTGGTGAACTGGGTCCAGCTGCTGCTCCTGTGTTACAGGGCACCCACCACAGGTAAGGGTATCCCCTTCAAGAGAGCATCTCTTCTCCAGGTGTGACACACTAGACCTCCAAGTCTGACCAACACCACCTGCATCACATCACTAAACTCCTCTCCATCTCCACACATCCCTTGCTGTAGAACTGCCACTCAAAAGACACCTGCAAAATTCATTCCCCACCACTGTGGACATACCTCTCCACGCTCCCCTTTCTCTACTGCATCCAAGCAGCCCAGTGCCTCCACTGCCAGGACCCTTCATGGCTTGTACCTGGTTGCCCAGGATTTGTGTCAGGTAGTCTGCTGTTCAGAATAGATCATAGAATTGCCTGCTTGGAAAAGATCTTAAGATCATCAAGCACAACTATAACCTAATATCTCCCTGTCCACAACTGTCAGACCACGTTCCTAAGCTCCTCATCCAAATGTCTTTTAGACACCTCCAGGAATGGTGACTCCATCACCTCCCTGGGCAGCTTGTTCCAATCCCTGACCACTCTTGCAGGGAAGAAATTTTTCCTAATCTCCAAGTTAAACCTTCCCTGACACAATTTCAAGCCATTTCCTTTTGTCCTATCACTTGTTACCTGTGAGAAGAGACCAACCCCCAGCTTGCTCCAACCTCCTTTCAAGGAGTTGTAGAGAGCAATGAGGTCTCCTCTCAGCCTCCTCTTCTCCAGGCTGAACAACCCCAATTCCCTCAGCTGCTCCTCATAGGACTTGTGTTCAAGACCCCTCAGCAGCCTTGTTGCCCTTCTCTGGACATACTCCAGACTCATCACTTGGGAGTTCTCCATTACGTTCACAATCCTGCTGAATTTCACACTTAGCAGGAACTCACTCTGCAGTTTCTTCCATTCCCTGGTAGAGGCCATGAAAAAAATAAAAAAATTAAAAAAAAAAAAAGAGGGAAGAATCCATGAGGGCTCCTCCCTACAATCACATTAATGATGGTGGTAGGACACAGCTCACACCTCCAGCAGGACTTTCTCCCCCTGTAACCTTGTTCTGACTGGAGCTATGCATCCCCAGAAGCATCCCCAGGAGGCAGGGGCACGTTGTGCTGGAACAAGCTCCTGCAGTTGTCATGCCAGAGGGTGCACAGCAGGGGATGCTTAAAGCAGATCTCAGCAATAAGAGTTGGAGCAAAGTCACCCCTCAGAGAGCAGCCAGCAGGGTCACAGACAAGAGCTCAGGCATCTCCATTAGTGCAGAGGCTGATTTACCAGGCAGAGAAAATGTGGCACCCTTGGGGCCCACTGTCTTCAATCTGCATTTATAAACATCTCTCCTGAGGGACTGCTCAGCTGCGTTGCAGGCAGCTGATGGCAGCTCCTCCCCAGCTTTATGCAAGGGACCATGAGGCATAAGACAAGCAGGATGGCTCTCTTCCTTGGAGCCTTAAGTGCCATAAAATGGTGGGGGTTGGAAGTGACCTCTGGTGATCATCTAGTCCAATCTCTCTACTAAAGCAGTGGTCCAAGTGGGTTTGGAATCTCTCCAGAGAAGGAGACTCCGCAGCCTCTCTGGGCAGCCTGCTGCAGGGCTCTGTCACACTCAAGTAAGTTTTTTCTTAAGCTCAAGTGAAGCCTCCTGTGTCTGTTTCATCCCTGTGGTCACTGAGCACCACCGAGAAGAGCACAGCCCCATCCTCATGACCTCCACCATCCATCTCCACCTTCATCCATCCACTTCCTCACTGTGGAGGGGTGAGGAAAGACAGCAGCCCCAAGCCTGGCTGTGTGAAGCCCTTCATAAGATAAAGAAGTTTCTCCTTAAGTTCAGGTGAAACCTCCTGTGTTATAGCTTGTACCCACTGCCCCCAAGCTGCTGAGGATCTTGACTCATGTGGAGTCACCAGTCCTCACTCTGAGACAGAGCTGCACCAGGGGGAAGACAACTTAGAGATAGTTATCAGAAAGAAGCAGAAATTAGACCCTTTTTGATCCTCTGCCTAGGACACCTCCTCTGTATTTGCCTTCAGCTCATCTCTCTCCACTCCAGGCTGCAAACACAGAATCACAGAATGTTAGTGTTTGGAAGGGACCTCCAGAGATCATTGAGTCCAACCCCCCTGCCAGAGCAGGGTCACTCAGGGTAGTCCACACAGGAATGCATCCAGGTGGGTTTGGAAGCTCTTCAGAGAAGGAGACTCCACAACGCCCCTGGGCAGCCTGTTCCAGGGCTCTGTCACCCTCACTGCAAAGAAGTTTCTCCTCATGTTGAGCTGAAATCTTCTATGTTCAAGTTTGAACTCATTGCTCCTTGGCTTATCACTGTGCACCACCCAAAAGAGCCTGGCCCCCTCCCCTTGACACCCACCCCTCAGCTATTGATAGACATTGATCAGATCCCCTCTCAGCCTTCTCTTCTCCACACTAAACAGCCCCAGGGCTCTCAGGCTCTCTTCCCAGGGGAGATGCTCAAGTCCCCAAATCATCCTCCTGGCTCTCCCTTGGACTCTCTCCAGCAGGTCTCTGTCTCTCTTGAACTGGGGAGCCCCAAACTGGACACAGGATTGCAGCTGTGGTCTCAGCAGGACAGAGCAGAGGGCGAGAAGAACCTCCCTAGAGCTGCCTTGGTGGCAGCTGCATCACTGAAATGGTTAAGTGGGAAAGCACTTCCAGCCCAGCCCCTTGGCTGGCCGAGCTGCTGGCCCCAAGTTTCCTTTCCTCTTTTGCTTCTCGCTCTCTGGTGCCAAGCGTAAGGCTCTGGCCTGCTCCCCAGCCTGCTCTGCCAGCACGAGTGAGAGCTGTGACTCATTCAACAGCTCTTCATCACAACACATTCTTTCAATGGGACTTTGTTTTGCATGGCACTTCTCTTCAAAACCTGATGCTGGAGCAAGCCAAGGGATGCATAAACATGGGAGCAAAGTGAAGAGGTGAGGCACAGTCGGGCTGCATCCAGCTGGGGGGGTGGAGTGGGGGTGGTATTGTTACTCTCTTTTATACCTCCATCGGGAGACAAACAAATTTCACTAATAAGAGAAGAAAACCCAGCTCAAAGGAAAAAGAGAGGTTCTCACATCACTTCTTCCATCAGGCTGACACCTCTTCATCCTGGGGAATTCAACATCTGTTACATAACTCAGAGAACATCTGGTTATTTTCCAGGCTTATTAATAGCTCAGACCCAAAGATTTGAGCTGAAAATCAGCAGCTGCTCCAGACTTCACCTCTTGGAGAAGTAGGTGAGAGCAGGTACAATGGCTGGCTGAGCATCAGGGCTTTCAGGCACTCCAGTGCTCCTCATTACAAGCCATAAAGGACATAGCTTGGACTGCTGCTGAGACATCTGGATTTCCAGATTTTCCTCAATACTTTTTCTCCTTTCACTTTTTTTTTCCCTTTCTTTTTTTTTTCTTTTTTCTTTCTTCCTTTCTTTTTTCTTTCTTTTTCTTCCTTTCTTTTTTCTTTCTTTTTCTTCCTTTCTTTTTTTCAATTTTTCTCCTTTTTTTGTAATTTTCTTTTTTTTTTTTCCCCTTCCATTTTATTTTTTTTTTTCCAGTGGAGGCAGAGAAGAGGAGAGAGGCTAACAGATGTAAGAGTGGGCTGGAAGAGTGCAGAGACAAAGAGAGGGGGATAATGCATCATTGCCCCTTTTCATGCACAGAACACTTTCATTCACAGGGTGCTCAGTAACACCCAGGATGACTAACAGTGGCTTCCAGGAGCTTTGATGTAGATTCTTTTCTTAATGCATATATTGCCCTGTAAGTTGGAAAGCAGGCTGAAGAAATGTACTTTGGCACCTGGAGCAGGGAGAAGATTGATTGTAGGTTGGGCTGCTTCTCTTCCTGGTGGGGATGGGAGTACACCACTGTGGGCAGACCTCTCCACTGAGTACTAAATGCCTGAAGTGCTCTCTGAGAGTATTTTTCAGGTAGGATTCAGGCTGGGTGATATCCTTGGTAATGATGAGGCTGTAAGGTTGAGACAAACACATCTCCATGGCTGTTCCTGAGACACACTCAGCTCCTATGTGGTATCAGGCAATGGCAAAGCTGCCAAGCCCTTCCCACCTCCAGCCCATCTCAGCATCAATGACTATGCAGGGTCACAGAATGATTAAGCCTGCAAAAGACCTCTAAGATCATCCAGTCCAACCTCCAAATGATCATGCAAATGATCTTCTCAAGTAGAACCTGAAGTTCAGCTTGATCCAAGCCCAAATTCCTATGTGGCTTTAAGCCAGTGAAAATTAAAAAAAAGGCAAAAAAGAAAAACCACAAGAAAAGAAAAAACAAAGGCAAAAAGTAAGCCTGACCAAACATGGTGACTAATACAAAACACTTCATTTTCTGGCACATCAGAAAGGCCAAGAGCATTTGACAAGAAAGGCCAAGTTCAGCAGACATCACTGGTGGCAGCAGGGAGGAGGTGGCTGTGATGCTTTGCTCAGCTCTGAGTCCCACTGGTTTCAAACACTCGAGTGAGAGACAGATGACCCAAGCCCAAGAGCTCTGTTGGCCAGATTCAGGCCAAAATCCATGGCCTAAACTTGAGGCTATCAGAAATGAGGAGCTGCTGTGGATCCAGTTATAAGGAATGCTGGATATCCACTAGAAGAGAGATCAGAGCTCATACATCTCATCCTGCCATCAAAACCCAGACAGCAGATTGACATTTACAGTACATTAGAGGTTGGAAGGGACCTCCAGACATCATAGAGTCCAACATTTCTTCATGCCCAGTGAATATCCAACTGTTTCTACAGTGCAAAGCAGCAGCAGGGGAACCCAAAGGCAGGATACAATCTTGGAGGCAACTTGCACTAGGAGGGCAAAAGTCCTTGGCTCAAGAACTTCTTACGAACTGAGCAGAGGGATGCCTTCAGCCAACACATCCCCACCTCCTGACTCACTGCTGGTTCAAAGGCTGGCATGCTTCCCTGACCCCAGAGACTGCAAATCACAGCCTTCATGTGGTCAAGAGCCACAAGACATCTACCATGCCCCAGGAGAGCTGGGGGAAGTGGGTTACAGACAGGACCCACGCTGCAGCCTGAAGCTGGGTTGGGGTTTGTGGCTGATTCAGGCATCTCCAGCAGACCTTGCTGGCTTGTGTGCTCCCAAGCCCAGGGATGGGTTACTCAGCTCTCCACTGCACCCCCTGGAGAACTTCCCATGCAAACTAAAATGATCTCCTGGGGAAAAAAAAAAAAATTAAAAGTAAATAATTCCTCTCAATCTCAACACACCAAATCCAGAAACTGTTTCAGCTGATCCAAAAACTACACTTCCAAACCAAAACCAGAGGGTCCCATTTTGGCAGAGGAAAAAGAGCTGTCAGCTTCCTCATAAAATGACTGAGAGGCTCTCTTTTCCTCCCTGTAGCTGCCATTCTCACCCCCACCCAGCTGAAAGATCACTCATTTTGACTTCCATAGGCAGTACTTCATGTCTTTCCTGCCCACCCAGCCATGCTTATCTGACCACATGGATCTGCAACAATTAATTTCTTATTGCTTCACAGGATCAGAGGGTGTGAGGGATTGGAAAGGACCTCAGAAGATCATTGAGTCCAACCCCACTGACAGAGCAGGGCCAGAGAATCCAGCACAGGTCACACAGGAACACATCCAGATGGGGCTTGAAAGTATTCAGAGAAGGAGACTCCACAACCTCTCTGGGCAGCCTGTTCCAGTGCTCTGTGAGCCTCACACTGAAGAAGTTCCTCCTCATGTTGAGGTGGAACCTCCTGTGCTGGAGTTTCCAACCATTACCTCTTGTCCTATCCCAGGGTGCAACTGAGCAGAGCCTGTCCCTCCCTCTTGACCCCCAGCCCTTAGATATTTATAGACATTTCTTAAATCCCCTCTCAGTTTTCTCTTCTCCAGACTAAACAGCTCCAGTTCATAGGATGTGCCCCAAGAGCTCAGCCTCTCCTCATCAGGCAGTGTTCCAGTCCCTCAATCATCCTTGTAGCCCTCCCTTGGACTCTCTCAAGTAGATCCTTGACAGATTCCTCTGTCAGCTTTTCTGGGAGAACTTGGGCAAAAAAAATGTTATTTATTTCTCTACCAATCTAGACATCATGGGATTCTTGCATGGGACCTTCCATTCCAACTGTCCCTTTTGTACCTTCACATCCTGCTCTCCAAACCTGCAGGGCAGCAGCTTTGGGGTCAACTGGACACAGCCCCAGCTGTTTATTAGCATAAATATGGAAGCACAGGATTTTAGGGTGGGAGTGTGCTGAGTACTCAAAGCTCTTGGAAATGTAGAAAGCTTCTAATTATGACTGCTACCAAGCAATAACTTTGCACAGTTCACTGTCCTTAGGAAAAAAAAAAAAAAAGGCAACTAGCAATGTAAAAGAAAAAAAAATTATAAATCAAGGATTTGGAGTAAATGACCTCCTATTCCTCTTGTGAATTTGCCATCTAATGAAAGAAAAACAGGAAAGAGTCTTGCCAAGGTATGGGGAGGGGAAAAAAAACACCACAACAACAACAAAAATGAAAGGGATTTTGCTGGCAGGACTTGCAAATCATTACTGCTCCCTCTCACCCAGCTTCCCTGACATAATTACTGTGAGCTGCAGCTAATTTGCCAGAGATGTTTCTGCTGGGAAGGTGGAACCACCACTTTCCCACCTTGTGCAAAACAAGAGGCTCCTGTCCTCAGAGACCCAACCAGGAATGCAGGCAGCAGTGAGGGAACCAAAGAGAAATAGGGTTTGGGGCAAAATCTGGCAGGGGCTCAGCAATTATTTGAGCACAAAGATGTGCTCAGCTGTCCAGCTAAGGAGACCTCTTCAATCACTTTCATGTCCTACTCCTCACCTCCATAGCATTAGCTCCCAGTTTATGCAGCTGACAAAGCCCAACCCAAACCCGGCCCTGACAGAGCCCAGCTCAACCCCAGCCCCTACCACTGCTGCTAACCCTGGCACCACCTACTCAGCAGAGGATAACACCTTCAGATTCAGAGATGAAATGTCTGGTCAAGACCAGCTTTGTCAGGGAGCAGCAGAGATGGATCTGCTCCATGGTAGGAAAAACAGACCCAGGAGCCAAAGGTGACCCTGGTGCAGGCAGCACCCTCACCAACAGAGGTCCCACAGGATCTGAACTTGATGAGCAGAGCTGAGTGCTGGTTAACAGGGGCCAGCAACAGTCCCAGACAAGGTGAGAAATTAGGTCTAAGGGCCACCCAAGAAGCTCAAACAGGAGCAGAGGGGGCTGAAAACAAAGCTACAGAGTAGGTCCATCCAGGAGACAGGGTGGGAGAAAACCTACCTGCAATATAGCCCTGAGATGCTTCCAGAAGGCAAAGACCAGCTGAACCCAGGCACAACCACAGCACAAACTGAGTCTAAAGGCCCACAGCAGAGCTTAAATGGGCTCCTTAAATGTGCCCTCAGGGCTCTGAGAGCCTTAAGGCTTGATCCCAGCAGTAAGAAGCATGGTGGGACTGGGCTTCAGGTGATGAATATCAAAAACCTTGACAGCTGTTCCAGCATCTTAATTCATGCTCCTCTCAGGGTTGCTCTGTGCCATGGTGACATCAAGCTGGTGCACTGAATCACAGAAGCAGAACTGTTTGGGTTGGAAAAGACTTTTAAGCTCACGCAGTCCAACCATTCTCTAGCTCTACCAAGGCTGATGTTAAACCATGGCCCTCAGCACCATGTCTTTTAAACATCTCCAGGGATGTGCATCCAACCACCTTCCTGGGCAGCCTGTGCCAGTCTTTGAGAACCCTTGCAGTGAAGAAGTTTCTTCTAATACCCAACCCAAACCTCCCTTGGTGCAACTTGAAGCCATCTCCTCTTGTCCTATCACTTCTTACTAGGGAGAAGAGACCACCCCCCACTTGGCTCCAAACTTGTTTCAGAGAGCAATGAGGTCTCCTTTCAGCTTCCTTTTCTCCAGGCTACACAACCCCAGGTCCCTCAGCTGCTCCTCCCCAGCCCTGTTCTCCACACCCTTCCCCAGCTTTGTTGCCCTTCTCTGGACACACTGCAGCACCTCAATGTCTTTCTTGCAGCACACAGCAATTGGTGCTCCTGGTGAAATCAGTTGCAAGGCAAAGGCAAGTGTCCTGGTCTGCTAGATCCATGCATCCATCCCTGGGTCAAGAAAGCAAATGTGAGGATTTATCAAAACACCAAGGGACTTGCTTCACCTCAGCATCTGCTCCTGTGTTGGTGATTTTTTTTTTCCAGTTACCACACTTGAAGCTCTCTGGTTTTCTAAACCAGGACTTTGCTAGCAGCTCTTGAGCTCTCTCAAACAATTTTTTCCCTGTGCTTAGGTTATCTTCCAGCACTTTGAGCTATTACTCAACAAAAGGTGCTTTATTTCCCCATGCTGAATAAACACTCCATAAAGCATGGGATGTATGTTGTAGCCAAACTTGCAAACACTATGGGTTTGTTGTTGTTGTTGTTAAACAAAACATATTCTGGTTTGAAACTCCAAAGTTCTACCTCATGGTGCTAAAGTTTTCATTGGGTCTTCACCTTATTAACCACACTCTTCTGTGTCCTTCTCTTCTCTCTCCTCTTCCACTTACTTGCTTTGAAACAAAACCCAATCATCTCTCACACAGCACTGCAAATTCTAGCAACATTTTTTTCCCCCTGCAAGGCATTGGCAAAACACATTTAGGGCTGACCCCAACAACCATCCTCATTTTCCTTCAAACAGTTCAATTATGACTTAATTTAGGCCCACTCAGATAGTTCTGCCACCTCTAATGTGACCATTGCCACAGGACTGCAGCAGTGGCTTCAAAATGAAAGAGGTTTTTAATTGTCTATAAAACCATAGACTGGTTTGGGTTGGAAGGACCTTTAGAGGTCACCTAGTCCAACCCCCTTGCAGCCAGCAGGGACATCCCCAACTAGAGCAGGCTGCTCAGAACCCCAAAACCTGACCTGGAAAGGTTCCAGGGATGGGACATCTCCCACCTCTCTGGGCAACCTGGGCCAGGCTCTCACCATCCTCAACATCAAACATTTCTCCCTTCTTTTCAGTCTGAGTCTCCCTCTTTCAGTTCAAACCATCACCCCTTGTCCTGGCACAACAAACCCTGCTCAGAAATCTCTCCCCAGCTTTCTGATCAGCCTCTTTAAGCACTGAAAGGCCACCAGAAGGTCTCCCAAAGCACTGATGTTAACCCAATGGTTTCATTCAATACAGTGGATTCTACCTCTCCACATTGATCCTGTCTCCTGGAGATGTGGCTTAGGTAGGGAAACCCCAAGGCTTGCCTTGGGCCAGAATGGTGCAGAGGAGTGGTGCAAAGGGCTGGAATCCAGGTCCTACCCCACAGCCCTGTCTTCTGCTGACCAATGGCTGAGGATGCACTATAGACAATCTCCAGCTGGCATCGCTGCATCCTCAGAAGTGGAAACCAGCTCCTCTTGTTGCTGGTTTATCAGCACCATCTGAAGCAGGTGGGACTGTAGAGCACAGTCCACAGCAGCTGCCTACAATATTTTTGCCACTACTGGAAGTCAAGGCATGGGGATACCCGAGGGGATGGGGAACTCATGGCAGTTATCACTCAGATTTTGCTGGAAAGAAGCTGATTGATGAGACTCTGTGATGCCAGGACACAAGGCTGGGCAGACTACCTCTAACACACCTCACTTGAAGCATGACCTCTAGAAGAAATTTTGGACATTATAAAGAACTATTGGAGCTAAAACCATTGACTCTGCATGCCAAAAAAAAAAAAAAAAAAAAAAAAAAACAAAAAGCCACTCTCAGTTTGGCTCTGAAATATTCCATGATTCAGGATGGAAGCATTGCTCATATGACCTTAAATATTTATATATACACACTATATATATACACTCACTACACTATATATATATGTGTGTATATATACACACACTATATATAAAGTATATTAAAAATTAAGAAGCTGCTTGAAAAGAGATTAAAAAGGAGGAGAAGTTAGGAGAATCAAAGGTTTTAGAACACTGGTGCAAGCCCAGAATAATCTGACACCTCCAAACCACCCAGAGTTTAAAGGGACAACGTTTGTACAGCTATCCAGCAGAGAAGAAGAGTTCAAAGGTATTGGTCCAGAAGCACAAAAGCATGTTCAAGGAGGGAGCAGAACCCTGAGCATGATCAGTTGTACAGAAAGGAACAAGGAACAGTATCAGCTGGTCCAGAGAAAGGCAACAAAGCTGGTGAAGGGTCTGGAGAGTCTCACAGTCTCACAGTATATCACAGGTTGGAAGAGACCTCCAGAGATCATCAGGTCCAACCCCCCTGCCAGAGCAGCATCACTGAGGGTAGTCTGCACAGGAATGCATCCAGGTGGGTTTGGAAAGTCTCCAGAGAAGGAGACTCCACAACCCCCCTGGGCAGCCTGTTCCAGGGCTCTGTCACCCTCACATCAAAGAAGTTTCTCCTCATGTTGAGCTGAAATCTTCTATGTTCTAGTTTGAACCTCTTGTTCCTTGGCTTATCACTGTGAACCACCCAAAAGAGCCTGGCCCCCTCCACTTGACACCCACCCCTCAGCTATTGATAGGCATTGATCAGATCCCCTCTCAGCCTTCTCTTCTCCAGACTAAACAGCCCCAGGGCTCTCAGTCTCTCTTCCCAGGGGAGATGCTCAAGTCCCCTAAGCATCCTCCTGGCTCTCCCTTGGATTCTCTCCAGCAGGTCTCTGTCTCTCTTGAACTGGGGAGCCCCAAACTGGACACAGTATTACGGGACTAAGTCTTCTGAGGAGCAGCTGAGGGAACTGTGTATAAGCTGCTGGTTCTGAGCAGGACCACAGAAAGGCAATGAAGCTGGTGGAGGGCTGAGAGCACAAAGATGGCTTGAAAGAACTGGGGTTGTTCAGTCTGGAAAAAAGGAGGCTCAGGGGAGACCTTCTCACTCTCTGCAACTCCCTGAAAGAAGGTTGGAGTGAGGTGGGTGTTGGTCTCTTTTTCCCAAGTAACTAGTGCTAGACAAGAGGAAATGACCCCAGGTTGGATATTAAAAGAAACTTCTTCACTGAAAGGGTTCTCAAACCCTGGAACAGGCTCCCCAGGGAGGTGGAGGAGTCCCCAACCCTGGAGGTGTTCAAAAACCTCATAGACATGGCACCTGGAGACATGGTTTAGTGAGCATGGTGGTAATGGGTTGATGGTTGGACTTGAGGATTTGGAAGGTCTTTTCCAGCCTTACTGATTCTATGATTCTATAAAGCGGTAAGGCAGAAAGGGTTTGGAACAAACAGCTGGAGGAGATAGAAAAGGCAACAATAAAAGCACTTCAGAAGCATTAGGGAAATGAAGTCAGCCAGGGAGGTGTTGTGGCCAGTAGATCATCAGCACATGAAGCAGGTACTCAGGAGAGCCAGGTCACAGCAGAAAGGTTAAGTGAACTGTTTGCATTGTTCTCTGTTAGGAAGGAGATGGGAAAAGAAAGCAAGAAACAATCTTTTCATAATGAAATCAACTTCTTCTTGTCCCAGAGAGACTGGCAAATAGAGCTCTACTCATTTATGAACAAATTCTCTGGGGACTGGAGGAGTGTGAGGAGTGAGACAACAACATCTATTAATGACACACAACTAATCAAGGTAATCAAAACCTGAATCGGCTGCAACAGCAACAAAAAAATAAATCCCTCGGAAAATCCAACGTCTGAAGGATAAAGACCTGAATTTCAGTGCCAATCAGTGCAAAATGAATCAGAGAATCACAGGATTGTTTTGCCTGGAAAATACTTCTAAGATCATTCAGTCCAACCATCAACCTAACACCACCGTGGCCAGTAAACCATGGCCCCAGGTGCCGTGGCCACAGGTTTCTCGAACACCTCCAGGGATGTGACTCCACCACCTCCCTGGGTAGCCTGTGCCAGTCCCTGACCACTCTTGCAGGGAATAAATTATTCCTAATCTCCAACCTAAACCTCTCCTGACACAATTTCAGGCTGTTTCCTCTTGTTCTATCACCTGATAGTAGGGAGAAGATACCAACCCCCACTTCACAGCAACCTCCTTTCAGGGAGCTGTAGAGAGCAGTGAGGTCTCTCCTCAGCCTCCTCCAGACTGAACCACCTCAGTTCCCTCAGCTGCTCCTCACCAGCTCTGTTCTCCAAACCCTTCCCCAGCTTTGTTGCCCTTCTCTGGACCTGCTCCAGACCCTCAGTGTCCTTTTCAGTGTGAAGGCCCCAAAACTGAATTCAGTTCTCAAGGACTGAGTACAAAAGGGCATGGTCCTGCTGGTCACAACATTGCTGATCCAAGCCAGGATGCTGGTGGCCTTCTGGGCCACCTGAGCACATTCCTAGCTCATGTTCAGACAGCTGTCAACCAACTTGGTTGCACAGGAGAGAGGTCTGAGGTCTCCCTGCTAATTGGTGAGTTCTAAACTAGCCATTTTCCCTCAGGAATGAGTTCCCAGGAGGAATTTGGATGCTGCTTTTAGCACAGCCATGAGCAAATGAGGGATTTCTGGCAAAGAAACAGAGAACAAAACTGAAGCTCTGCTGGTGTCTTGAAGCCACTGTGCACCTTCAGGATGAGTACTCGCTACTCTACCTTGCTGAGACCACTCCTGCAATCCTGTGTCCAGTTTTGGGCTCCCCAGTTCAAGAGAGACAGAGAACTGCTGGAGAGAATCCAAGGGAGAGCCAGGAGGATGCTTAGGTGACTTGAGCATCTGCCCTGTGAAGAGAGACTGAGAGCCCTGGGGCTGTTTAGTCTGGAGAAGAGAAGGCTGAGAGGGATCTGATCAATGTCTATCAATAGCTGAGGGGTGGGTGTCAAGGGGAGGGGGCCAGGCTCTTTTGGGTGGTTCACAGTGATAAGCCAAGGAACAATGAGTTCAAATTTGAACATAGAAGGTTTCAGCTCAACATGAGGAGAAACTTCTTTGCAGTGAGGGTGACAAAGCACTGGAGCAGGCTGCCCAGGGGGGTTGTGGAGTCTCCTTCTGTGGAGCCTTTCCAAACCCACCTGGATGCATTCCTGTGCAGACTACCCTGGGTGATGTTGCTATGGCAGGGGGTTGGACCTGATGATCTCTTGAGGTCCTTTCCAGCCTCTGATATACTGGGAGACTGTGAATACCTTTCTGCTCAGTGCACTTGAGAAAGGAGATAAACACAATGAGGAAGGGAGAGAGGAAGGAAGCGAGCTTGGGCAAAGACCGAGAGTGGATTCTGCACAGCAATGGACTAACCCACGAGGGCCCTTCAGTCTGGCAAAGAGGTGGTTGGAAGGGATGTAGGAGACACCTATTAGAGCTGAGTTTTATCATACCCTGACCATCCCAGAGGTAAGGAACAGAGAACAAACCCTGGCTGTCTCTCACAGCACCAGACCTAAGAGACATCCAATGAAAACACCAAGAGCAGACTTCAAAACAAAGCTGGGAAAGTAGTTGTGCAAATAGGGCACAACGAGGGGCAGCTGCAAGAGCAGAGGGGCAGCTGCAAGAGCAGAGGGGCAGCTGCAAGAGCAGAGGGGCAGCTGCAAGAGCAGAGGGGCAGCTGCAAGAGCAGAGGGGCAGCTGCAAGAGGAGGTATGTGCTGCACCTGCCCTCCTCTAGGATGCGAAGTGAGATGGGAATTTGTCCTCACTATCTCAAGGCATGGAGCTCCCATACCAATGGCCTGGCTTTTTTTCTGCTGGCAGAGAAGAAAATGTTTCTTCCTGTAGCTGCTGGACCCTGAGCTGGGAGATACTCTCTGGATGGCTGCAGCAATTTGATGTGGATCACATTTCTGACACAAAGTGCTCAGCTGATGGTCAAGAAAAAGGCCTAGTGAATCATCAAATGTGACCCCATGCTTTGTGCAGAGCAGGCTCTTTTCATAACTCACACTCTTCAACTCAGCTAAGCTGTGCTGTGACATCCTCTGGGCTGCCTCTGGCTTAGGCACATTAGCACAAAACCAAGGATTTTTTTGTCAGGGACCTTCATGAGCTTGTCTTGAAGAAACTGCACAGCAAGGATGCCTTGTCACAGACTCTGATAGCTTTGTCCACACTGATTCATGTTCCCAACACAACCAGGTGCCCCTGGCAGGCCCCAGAAACTGCAGAAGGCCTTGAGGAACCAGAGAATGTCCTTGTCCCACCAGCTGTCCTCACCAAGTCCTGGCTGCTCCTGAGTTCCTCCTGCCTGCTCTGATCTGCCCCAGCCCCAGCTACTGAACACATGTGGAGGTGGTAGGAAGGGGCAGAGGGAAGCCACCATGGCAGACTCTGGTTTCTCCAATCCCAGAAGAAGTCCTGGTGTCCTGCTGTCAGACCAAGAGCCTGCTGTGCTGTACAAGCATGAAGCACTCTGTTCTCAGAATCACAGAAACATTCAGGTTGGAAAAGCCCCTCAGGAGCACCAAGTCCAGCCTAGAACCCTACTCTGCAAGGGTCACCCCTAAACCATAGCCCCGAGCACCACATCCAAACCACCTTTAAACACATCCAGGCTTGGAGACCCCACCACCTCCCTGGGCAGCACATTCCAATCCCTGACCACTCTGAAAAAATTTTTCCTCATGTCCAGTCTAAGCCTACCCAGCTGCAGCTTGAGGCCAGTCCCTCTTGTTCTATCACTAATTACCTGTGAGAAAAGACCAGCAGCAGCCTCTCTACAATGTCCTTTCAGGTAGTTGTAGAAAGCAATGAGGTCTCCAATGAGGTTTCCCTTCAGCCTCTTCTTTTCCAAACTAACCAGCCCCAGCTCCTTCAGTTGCTCTTCATCAGATTTATTCTCCAAAGGATCACTAAGTCCAACCAATAACCCTATTCTACAAGGTTCACCCCAAACCATATCCCCAAGCTCCACCCCTGCTTGGGGACATACCTCAGGTTCAGGGGAATACCAGCAGCTGCCTCCAGCTTTGTGTTCCCTTCACAGCTTCCTCTCAGATGTTGGGCCATTATTTTGGGAAACAAACCCTATTTTCTTCAAGGTTGTTTTTTTGTTTTTTTGTTTTTTTTTTTTTTTTCTGTAGCAGCACATGAGCAGTTCAGGAGGTCCACCTCTGAGCCAGAACAGCATCTGCTGGGTTTTTAGTAGCTGATATGGGGCAAAATCAGGGTCAGTGTTGGCAAAGGGATCAGCAGGGTTTCTTGACAGCTCTGGTTTCTCTCAGCCTGCCTAGAGCTGGAATTGTTTCCTCAAGCCTTAAACAAGACCTGAGGTGGAGCCCCTGTTGTCTTCTGTGCCACAAATGATGTTAAGTCCATATCACTTCATCATAAAGCTCTTGTTGAAGTCGCACAGCTCAGCTGGGTCATAAAGAGCAGTGGCAGTGTTTTCCACAGATCCATCTTCCTCTTGTACCCCAGAGAAAGCTGATCTCTCTCATAAATGACATTTCAGGAGGGATTCAAATATTTATCAAACATTCATCAAGCTTCCTCATGACACCACAGTATGGTTTATTTTCTTCAATCAGTAGGTCACAGGACAAAAATCAGACCTTCAGATGTGGTCCTGCCTGATGGAGAAAAGAATCTCTCTTCTGCCTTGTTTTTCATGGGCAAGGATTACCTAAAATGCTCAAAATCTTCTTTCCCCCTCTGTAGGGTCATCAGAAGCTCAGAAAGCAAGCAGCCATGGAGCCAGGCTCCACCAAGTGGGAGGAGTGGATCTCCTGGCTGTGTCTTACAGCCCAGGGCACTGTGCCCAGGGTGGAGCATGTGTCCCTCAGCTGTGCAGGGTCTTGTCCCATCAGGTTTTCCTCTGAGACCAGTATCAGTTAAGATGAATCCTGCTGGTGGTGTTACCATTGCCAGAGATCCTGGATCTGCAGATGTTGCTCCAGAATATGGGTTTTGCATGCAAGCTGGTTGAAAGGAACTCAGAATGAGCACAGCTTTGCATGGGTTGCATGTGTAAGGGGCAGTGCCACCCTGAAAAGCTTCTTGGCACCATCACAACTCACAGGTTACAGCCTGGTAACATGGGTAGCACTTGTGTGACAACAACACCATCTCCAGCACCAGCCTGTGGGCCACAGCAGAGCTCAGAATCACAGAATCCTTTTGGTTGGAAAAGCTCTTCAAGCTCATCCAGCCCAACCATTCTCTAACTCTGCCAAGGCTGGAGCTAAACCATGGCCCTCAGCACCACATCTCTGCCTCTTTGAAACACCTCCTGAGATGGAGACTCCACCAGCTCCCTGGACAGCCTGTTCCAGTGTCTGAGAACCCTTTCAGTGAAGAAGTTCCTTCTGCTAGCCAACCTAAACCTCCCTTGTTGCAACTTGAGGCCATTTGCTCTTATCACACCTTACTAGGGAGAAGAGACCAACACCTACTTGGTTCCAACCTCCTTTTAGGTAGTTGTAGAGAGCCAGAAGCTGTCTCCCCTCAGCCTCCTTTTCTCCAGGCTGAACAACCTCAGTTGCCTCAGCTGCTCCTCACCAGACCTGTTCTCCAGATCTTTCTACCATCCTCATTGCCCTTCTCTGGACTTACTCCAGCCCCTCAATGTCCTTCTCAGAGTGAGAGGCCTTAGGAGCCACTAGCCAGCAGCTGTTCCTTCCTTGTGCCAACACACTCCTGCTCTCTCCTCCTGGGCATGGTTGCAGATCTGGAGTCAGTTGCACATCATTATGGGCACCAAACATCCACTGGCTCAGTGTCTCCTCCATGATAATGCCTGCACCACAGCACAGCAGCTTTCTCCTTCTTAAACCTTTACTCTTCTCAACTTAATCCTTTCCCTGCTTCACAGGCTGTTCCTCCACAGTGTATTTATGAAGGAGCAAAAGGAAAAATCCATTTTCCATGGAGCCCAGTTTCATTTACAGGTCTGAGTCTGCCAGACCCTTCCTTGTCTTTATTCTTGCAATAGAACCATCAAGAGAAGCCTTTGTAAAAATCACCTGGGAGCATCCCACCAGCTTCCAGTAAGGCAGCTGCAGCTCCCAAGGGTTTCTTAATCCACTTTGAAGCTGTGGCCCAGGCACCTAAATTGCTTGGGCAGTTCTCAAATTGGAGTCCATGCTGTAGATAGAGCCAGAAGTAATTCAGAGTAATTTGGTTCCTGAGCAGACCAGGTCAGAGCACAAAAGGATTTAAAGGGTGAAACCTGTG
This sequence comes from Indicator indicator, assembly GCF_027791375.1. NCBI lineage: Eukaryota > Metazoa > Chordata > Aves > Piciformes > Indicatoridae > Indicator > Indicator indicator. The sequence continues at coordinate 9,723,108 of NC_072039.1, forward strand.
TCAATCTGGACAACATCTGTCCAGGAGTTTCTTGAAAAACTGCTTTTAAAGATCCCCAGGGCTTCTGATATAATTTGGCTTAACTTTATTTAAAACTCAGCCTCTAGCAGACAATTGATTTCTGGCAGCCTCTGGGTGGTCATGGCAAACAAGGTTTCCATTGTCTGTGCAAGCCTCATACCTCCTTCCATTAAAATGTAGCTTTTAAATAATACACTGAGAGTAGCTTATGTTCAAAGGGGGAAACCATGTCCTGAAGGAGGGAAAAATCAAAGAAGAAAATAGCAGAGCAGATGGTGGATTAGCCTGCTCTGAAAGGCTACCTGCACACAGCTACAGCATCCAGATGATCAGCAGAATCACTCCACTACCTGCTTCCCTCCCCTAGAAAGCCAAACCATGCATCAAAAGAAACCAGACATGACCTCTCTAAACCCAAGAGTTCCTCATGCCAGCCAGGCCAAGCCAAGCCAGAGGTGTACCAGAGGTCCTGTGCCTCTGGTACAGGACCACAAACTGAAGCATGCAGACACCAAAGTCTGCAGCCCCACATCTTCATCCCAGTGCCCACTTGTTCCTGGTTAAGCATGGACACGCAGAGGGGCTGCTCTCATGCCACCCTACCTGGGACATCCCTAGTTGGGCACTCATCATATAAGTCACAGCTTCAGAGATTGCCTTGGTTTGAAAGAGACCCTCAGAGGTCATCTTGCCCAATCCCCCTGCAGCAAGCAAGGACACCTCCAACCATGCACAGGGCCACATCAAGTCTGATGGCCACAGCTTGACTACATCAGAGGTTCTGACAACTTGCAGCTGATCCTGGACTACCTTAGAGAGGTAGAGGAGGTCCATCTCCCACCCAAAACAACATCTGTTGGCTTTTTGGTAGCTGACATGGGGCAAAATCAGGGTCAGTGTTAGCAAAGGGATCAGCAGGATCCACACCTGGACAATGCCAAGGTCCCCTGGATGGGACTGCTCTGATCCAGCTTGAGCTGAGGTGCCACACCACTGGTTAGAACTCCAATCTTTGGCTTATAACTGTGCAATTCCATTCACCTGATCCATTTCTACCAGTTGAGCCAGTATGATTGGCTTCTAATTTATCACACTAATTCAAGCTGCACTCCCCTGCCAGAGATGGAGAATGGGCTTGACATCCATCTTTTGCTCTGAATGGAAGAATATATTAGACTCTGGCAGCTAGAAAGAGTAAATTTGGGTTTTTATCTCAGTCAGATCCACTTTGGTTTCCCCTTCCTGCTCCTGATATCCTGCTATTTTTCTTTTGTTTAAAGGTGGCTGGTAAAGAAAAAAGCAGAAATGAGAGTGATGCCTTTTGTGTTTGTGCTCTTTCCAGTGCATGGAGGAAAGAAAGTGGGAAAGGTCCTTACCTACAATGAAAAAGAATAAAAGAAAGAATGATTCTTCCACTTGTTCTTCAGAAATTCAGATCTTGTTTGTGCTAGGAAAACCTTAGATGGTTGGAGACTGAAGGAGAAGGGAGCAAACCGTTCCTGCTTCTGTGAAGCTCTGAACTTTGTGTTTGCTCAGGGACTGGTCTCTTGTGGTGTTATTGAGTGTCCTGGAGGGGACGAAAGGGCTCTGGGAGTACCAAAAATTTGCTGCCTGGATACCTTTTGCAGGGTGTTGGTGACTGTCTGCCAAACATGCTGAGGGCTGCCTGCTCATTCAGGGTTCAAATTCATCCTTTCCACCTCAACCATCTCTGTGGTCATCACAATCTCACAGGATGTTAGGAGTTCGAAAGGACCTCTGAAGATCATCAAGTCCAACACCCCTGCCAGAGCAGGACCAGAGAATCCAGTGCAGGTCACACAGGAACACATCCAGATGGGGCTTGAAAGTCTCCAGAGAAGGAGACTCCACAATCTCTCTGGGGAGCCTGTTCCAGTGCTCTGTGAGCCTCACAGTGCAGAAGTTCCTCCTCATGTTGAGGTGGAACCTCCTGTGCTGGAGTTTATATCCATTACCCTTTGTCCATCTCAGTCCTTCTGTGCACCTGCCCAGATGGGGAAGAGACAAGCTTCTCATTAGTCATAATTAAACCAAAAAGCTAGAAAACAAGGGGGGAAGAAACCTTCTCATCACCACAATGCCATGAAGAGGAATCTAAACTCAATTTTCTCAGTTTACAACAAGAAAACCTTATACAGGTCACAGAATCACAGAGTGGTAGGGGCTGGAAGAGACTTTTGGAGATCATTGAGTCCAACCCCCCTGCCAAGGCAGGTTCACCTAAAGACTGTCACACAGGAACATGTCCACGTGGATTTTTAATGTCTCCAGAGACATAGGTTCCACCACCTCTCTAGGCAGCCTGCTCCAGGGCTCCATCAACCCTAAATTAATGAAGTTCCTTCTCATGTTTAGATGGAATTTTTTATGTTCCAGTTTGTGTCCATTACCCCTTGTCCTGTCACTGGGCACCACTTGTCCCATCCCCCTGGCACCCACCCTCTCAGTAGTGATCAGCATTGAGGAGCTTTCCCCCCTCAAAAAGCTAAAAAGCCCCAATTCTGTCTTTCCTCATAAGAGAGGTGCTCCAGTCCCCTCATCATCTTTCCAGCCCATTGCCGTCCAGCAAGTCCTTGTCCTTCTTCAACCAGGCAGCCCAGAACTGGACCCAGCATTCCAGAGGTCACCTTCCATCTGAGTGATGCCAGGTGAACAATTCCCTGCCTCCCAATCCCTCTAATTCCCGTTGTCAGGGTGGTTCTAAATGCAGAACGAGGAACTTCTGCGTTACTGAGAACCGAGCCCTGAATTACCCTAACTGCTGACCTCCAAAATGCCTTCCCCCTCCCTCCTTTTTTAATCTCAATCTTCACAGAATTAGAACAGAAAAGCCAAACCTGACCACCCAACCCTGCTCTCCTCATTCAGGTATCCACCAGGAGATCAATCCAGGCTTGGGCATCAGGGGTGGAAGTCACAGCTGACATTATTCCAGGTGGCTTCAAGCTCCATGACGTTGCCCCATCCGTTTTTGGTGGGGTCTCATCCCGGGAGGCTCTGGTGGAGCTCCAGGCTGCACGCTTGGTAGCGCTGGAGATGCAAAGGGTTGGGCCTGGGAGAGATCGGTCGGTGCCAGGACACATTCCCTAATAGTCAGCAAAACTTTTCAGCCCTTCATTTCATTCTATTATTTCTGCTGATGGCACTATAAATAATTACTCCCCACCCTCCGTATGCTGGTGAGGCTTGAGTCACTTTGCTGAGCCCAGATGTACATTTTGTTCATCTTTCCTCACCCCACTTGTATTTGTCAGTGGCTTTTTAAGCCCTGCTCTGGGTTTTCCAGCTCTGTCAGGATGGAAGAGACAATTCTGGGGGCTTCACCCAAGACGAATTTGCCTGCAGCCCCGCTCAGACCACAGGAACAGGTTTTGCACTTTCAGTCACTTTCAGGTTTCTTTGCCAGGTCATTTGTTCTCCCGCTGCAAGCTGGGAACAAGGGAGCTATTATCCTGCCACTTGGTCACAAGGGCCAAGCTCCTTCCTAACGTCAGCACAAGTCACAAATGGTTAAAGAGCTGCCAAAGAGACAGGAGCCAGCCATGAAAACAACCCCAACCAGGCAAACCAACCAATGCAAGGTACACACAACACTTCTGTCCCTCCACAGCCCTGCACCCCTAGGAGTTAACCCTGCTGCAGGCTGTGCTTTGCCCTGACATCTTTGCTTTGGCTTGCAGGCACCATGCCTCCTCGTCCTCCTCCTCCTCTCTAGCTTTCATTCCTTTGACTGCTCAAGTCCAAACATCTCACTGCCCACAAACCACCTGATATTTCCAGGTGCTCTGGCTCAGCTTCTCCTACACCCATCTACAGCTCCACTTCTCTTGCTCACTTGCAAGTTCCCTGTCCCATCACTTTCCCACTTGGAGCAAACATTGTCAGTGAGACAAAAAAATGCCATTTCTCCAAACTCACAGAGCTTTGGGTATTCAGCATTCCCTGCCCAAGCTCATGGCCCTGTGAAAGGATGGCAAGGCAGAGGTTGTGCTGGTGGATGAACAGAAGGATGGGATGTTGGGCTTTTTTTCTCTCCTGTGCTAATGTTTCATCATGCTGTACATAAACAGCTTGTCTCCTGATTTACTGAGAGTAGTGGCCACCATCTCACACTTCTAAGGAGATTAGTGGCTGCTTTTCCAGCTCTGTTTCAAACCTGGAGGAGGTTTGCTATTTCTCAAAAGTGTTATTAACCTCAGATAGGCAGCAGGATAAATGTTTTTCTGGCAGAGCCTCTGATCCCCTTTGGGGATCCATGCAGGAAGAAGGTTCCTCAGGACCCAGTCTCACCTGGGACTTGCAAAGGGGAAACCCAGGCTGTTATTAAGGTGAGGGCATCCTAACAATGCACCAGTCCAAATCAGCCATGGGGGGAAGGGGGAGGGAAGAGCAAAACACAATTTAAAGAAACAGCTGTGTTATGTGGAAATACAAATGAAGAAATCACTCAGTTAGGAGCAGGAGGGGAGAGAAAAATCGATGGGTGAATGGGATAGTTAGCAGCCAAACGTTCTCTGTGCACAACCTTCCTGGCTGAAAGGCAATTTATAAGCCCAGCTAAAGATGCTCTGGGTGATGCTGCCGAAGAAATGCGACTCCAGGGCGAGTAAAGCACCTTCCCTCATAACCCTGGGATCCTGTCCGTGAAGGAATGCTCTGCATTGAGAGTGCAATGCGCATGGAAGGATATGGCAAAAAACTCTCTTAACCTGGTTGCACTTAGAAGGGGGGGAGGCAGAGGGGAGAGGAGCCGCGAGCGCAGCCGGCAGCGCGACAGGGACCAACTTCTCCGGTGATTTATGAAGCAGGCATCCCAACTTATCTTCTGCTGAGTGGCAGCTCTTGGATTTAAGGAGAGAGGCGAAGAATAAAAACCCCAACAATTCTAGGTCATGCACTTAAGTTATTGAAAAGGGAGCACAGAGAGGAGGGAAGAGAGTGGTGGTGGCAGGACAGGGAGCCCCTCGCCCCCAGGTAGGCTGCAGGTACCACCAACCCCACGAGCAGCCTGAAGCAATGCATTAGACTTTCTCTCCAGCAAATGAAAAGGCATGGGAGAGAGAAAAAAAAAAAAAAAAAAAAAAAAAAGAGAGAGAGAAAAAGAGGGAGATGTTTCCAGCTAAGAGGGAGGAGAGGGGGAGAAGCCATGCAAGCAGCCCCATCCCTCCAAGCATACCTGCTGCCAGTGGTCCCAGGTGAGCAGTTCCCCCCGTCCATGCCGCGATGCCAGCGAGATGTCCTGAGGAAGCAAGAGTGAGTGCCACGACTTGGGAAGACAGAATATGGTACAAGCTTTAATTAAAAGAGTCTGAAGGCTCTCTCCTGCTTGCTCGCCCTTGTTTTTTTTTTTTTTTTTTTTTTGCAGTACTGGATGGGATTTAAAGGGCTAGAACCCCAATTTGGCATTGCTGCTCCCCCAGGAGCGATGCTTTCCCCTCCTGGCCTGACAGCTCCACCGGCATCTCGCCGCCCGTCGGGGGCATTCTGGCAGCTGAGCAAGTCCGTAGTAAGCAGCAACAGTAGTTACTCGGTGGCGGCAGCGGCACCAAATTGTAAAGCAGTGCTCCAGAGATCAGGCACAGCAGGCGGGGAGTGGGGATGGTTTTGGCAGCAGGGTGGCCAAGAGGAGCCCGAGAACTCCTGTGGATGCAGGGAGGAAAGTTTTTGCTCTCCCAACGCTCCAATGAGTCGGGAGGAGAGTTGTGTCCACGCCGCCCTGGTGCTGCTGCCACTCTGCGACAGTGCCCAAAGGCATCGCCCTCCCGCTGCCAGCTTGGGCTGGGCAGCACTGGGTGCTCTGGGTGGAGGGGGGCTGCTGGGAAGGGTTGCGTCACCCCAGCTCAGTTCTGCAAGACGAAGCCCTCGGCCTTCTCCTGCCTGCAGCCAGTGAGCAAGGCAGCATTTCCATTTGGATTTGGAGGCCACTTGCTCATGCCAAGGCAGCAAGGAGAGGACCTGACGCGGGTAGGCGTGCAGTTGGTACTGCTCTTTCCTTTGGTTCCAGGTTTTTCCGACTGTTTTCCAGACACAGTTCAGGCTCTCAGAGCATCCCAGTCTGCTCAGCATGGCAGGGATGGCCAAAACATGCTGTCAAGCCGTGCTGGACCGCTTTCCCGTTCCTTCCCCAGCAAAGAAGTGCTGAAGATTGAGTGCAGAGTTTTCAATGAACCCTACTTGGTCCAGATTTTGAGCTGAAATGATCCCTGGAGGTGTTCAAACAAAAAGATTGGATGTGGCACTTGAAGCAATGGTTTAGTTGCCAGGTGGTGTTGGGTAATAGGTTGAACTTGATGATCTCTGAGGTCTTTTCCAACCTGGTTGGTTCTGTGATAATAAAAAGGGGAACAACAAGAAAAGGAAGAACCTCATCTCCTCCTTCTTTTCCTTGGTTTGGCCACAGAATGCAAACCACTCTGCCCGAGGTTGGCTCCAGAGCATCCAGACTGTGAGCTGCGGCGCTGGCTGTGTCTGCCCAGTCCCTGCCTTGCACTCCAGGCTGACCCACATGTTCTGGCTTTCTCTTGTCTTATTAATTACATGAGGTGCTGGGTGCCAAAACGAAAAGCTGGTTTTAATTCCACGCCGCAACCCCGTTCCAAGTTGCTGAGATAATTAGCCAGTCCCTTAATGAATGAGAGACTACCAACATGGAGGAAGGAAGGATGAGGAGGGAGGGGAAAGAGCAATTTGGGCCTGGTTGAGGAAACCACATTCAAGTTGAGGCTCCGTTCCTCAAGCCAAGGCTTTGAACCGCCTTCGGCGCCCAAGGAGATGGTGGAAGCCGCGGGGCTGCCGGCCGGCTCCGCAGCGCAGCAGGCCGAGGAGTCTGCTTGGCTGCTGGCCATGCTGGGGAGCAAAACGGCTCCAGCTCCTTACTGTAGCCTGTTGACATCCATCTGGCTGCAGGCAGTGGAGAGGAAGCAGTTTTGGAGCCTGTTTTCTCACAAGTCTCAGGAAAGCGTAGTGAAGAGTCGCACCGACCCGGGGCTGCTGGGTGTGCTGGAGCATCTCCACCCCTCAGTGGGGTCCCTGTTGGCAGCTAGAGGGTTTCACCTCCAAAGAGATCTATTTGAATCTATGTGAGCACCTCCACATCTTCCTTCCAAATCACCCAGATAGCAGGCAGAGACTATTTTCCAGGCTAAGGTTGAGCTAGCCACCAGCTGCAAATTGCCAGGTTAGCCATTCCTTGGCAGAGGGTTGATGGGAAAGCACTTCCCTCAATAATGGGGTATCCCAGGAAAGCACTTCCTTCAATAATGAGGTATCCCAGGAAAGCACTTCCCTCAATATTGAAGTATCCCAGGCAGAGGTGAAGTGCCAGCAGAAAGCAGCAGGTGCCCAGAGACTCCAGCCCACGGCCCAAGCTTGGTGCTCTCTCCTGTGTACGTCGGAAACGTGTGGTTGGTGTGCCTTTAATTATTAATCCTTGCATTGACGTCTTCAGAGGCTCACAGGCTTCTAAAGGATGCTCCAATGTTTAAAAAAAAAAAAAAAAAAAAAAGGGAAAAAAAAAAAGGAAAAAGAAGAAGGAAAGATAAATTTCCTTCAGTCCCTTAAAACTTGTCTCAGCCCCATGACCGATTTTATTGCCGTTCCGCTCTGATTTTAAATAGAACGAGAAACATTAAGGCTTTCAATTAAAAGATCCCTTCCTTGAGATACTGGAAAGCAGCCTGAAATGCAGGCCACGTGGGATGGTATTTTTCATGGGGATGGGGATGGCATGGGGCTAGGTCTGAGTCCCAGATCAAACACCTGGGCAGATGGGCGCCGGCTTGTGCCCAGCCTGGCTTGGCCAGGCTCAAGCCTCAGCGCTGAGTCCTTCAGCTTGGTGGAAGATCCTCAGCCTTAGTTGCCTTTCCAACCACAGATGACTTGCTTTGATTCTACCCATTCTGGTCAACCTGGAAGTCTAAGGTGAGGGGCAAATGAACCTCAGCATGATGTCATCCTGCATTCCCAGATATATTTTTTATAGAGTCATAGAATTGTTCTGGTTGGGAAAGGCTTTTAAGCTCACCCAGTCCAACCATTCTCTAACTCTACCAAGGCTGGTACTAAACCATAGCCCTCAGCACCACATTTCTGCCTCTTTGAAACACCTCCAGGGGTGGGCATTCAACCACCTCCCTGGGCAGCCTGTTTCAGTGTCTGAGAACCCTTTCAGCCAAGAAGTTTCTACTAATACCCAACCTAAACCTCCCCTGAGGCAACTTGAGGCCATTTCCTCTTGTTCTATTACTTGTTACTAGGGAAAAGATCCCAAGACCCACCTGGCTCCAGCTTCCCATCAGGGAGTAGCAGAGAGTAAGAAGGTTTCCCCTGAGCCTCCTTTCCTCCAGGCTAAGCAAGCCCAGTTCCCTCAGCTGCTCCTCACCAGACCTGTTCTCCAGACCCTTCAGCAGCTTAGTTGCCCTTCTGTGGACCTGCTCCAAAACATCTCTGAGTCTTCTAAACACTTCCAGGAATGGGTATTTTGGGCTTATGATTCTGAAACACTCATCTCCTCCCTCTTCTCTATAATGATCTGAGTCATGACCATGACACAGGAGATCTTCCTTCTGCAATGAGCCTCAAGTCCCTCCTGTGCCATAATTTCAGTGCTGGGTTCACTGGGTGTTGATGAACATGATGTTAAACCAAAGTTCACTGAAGGTTTTCTCAGTGAAGTTCTTCTTATCTCCAGCAAATTGAATCTTGCACTTGACCTCATCTGGTCCTGGCTCTGCAGGGCAACAAGTCTCCTGGAACGCCTGCAGCTAGGTAGATGTTCCATCTCGGGCAGAAATCAGTGCTTGCAGGGGTTTGCACTGCCAAATTGCCACCAGCACTCGACCCAGAGGAGCTTGTGAGGTTGCAGCACTGCTCAGCCAGCATCACAGCAGCTGACAGCTCCTTCTGCTGCTGCTGGGTGGTTGTTTTCTTAGTGGAAGAGGAGACACTTTGATTTTATCGCCGGCAAGGAAGTCAGAGGATAGCTGCTTGTGAATTATTCTTAGTAAACAGAATAAATAAAGTCCAGAGGAGGCCATAAAGATGATCAGAGGGCTGGAGAACCTCCCCTATGGGGACAGGCTGAGAGAGTTGGGGCTGTTCAGCCTGGAGAAGAGAAGGCTCTGGGGAGACCTTAGAGCAGCTTTGCAATATTTGAAGGGGGGCGACAGAAGATCTGGAGAGGGACTTTGTACAAAGGCATGGAGTGACAGAATGAGGGAGGGGTGGCTTCAAACTGGAAGAAGCTCAATCTAGAGGAGACATTAGGAAGAAATTCCTCCCCATGAGGGTGGTGAGGCACTGGAACAGGTTGCCCAGAGAAGCTGTGGAGGATCCAAGCCTGGAAGTGTTCAAAGGCAGTTTGGATGAGGTCTTGAGCATCCTGGTCCAGTAGGAGGTGTCCCTGCCTGTGGCAGGAGGATTTGAACTAGGTGGTCTTTAAGATTTCTTCCAACCCAAACTGTTCTGTGAGTCTTCTGAGACTGGGGAAAACAGTGAGTTTCTGGGGATGGCATAGATAGAGCTGGGTGTTAGAGCAGCATGTAAAAAGCAGCAAGGCAAAGGCACTTCAGGTGAGAAGAGCTGCTAGACTGGATCAACCCCTCAGTCCTTTTGCCTTGCCCAGGGCATCCAGGCTCTACAGCAAGCAGGAGCACTGCTTGTCCTTGCATGGGGCATCTCTCTTATTGACACCAACTCATCCATCCTTCCTCAAATCCCTGGGGAGAGCACAGAGGCAACCCAAGTGGCACAAAACCCATCAGCCAGATCCAGACCTGTGCAGGATCTTGCCCAAAACCCACATCACATTGCTGTTCAGTTGATTTTCTCACCCCAACAGTGAGGATGCCTGGGAAGCCAGGGTCCTGGTCCAGCACATAGATGAGCTGAGCTGACTCTTCTGTTCCCAAGCTAAGCAGTGGGTCTGATGCTTCAGGATGCATTTTGTTTTCTGGAGGGCAAACCATCTTGCACAGGTTTCAAGGCTGGAAGTCCTCATTGGTGCTGCTTTCCTTCACAGATCACAGAATCCTACAAAGAGAGGACTACTTACAAAGGCAGGAAGCAACAGGACAAAGGCAATGGTTTGAAACTAGAGCAGGGCAGATTCAGGTTGGACATTAGGAGGAAGTTGAGGGCAGTGAAACACTGGAACAGGTTGTCCAGAGAGGTGGTGGAGGCCTCATACCTGGAGATATTCAAGACCTGGCTTGATGGGGCTCTGAGCAACCTGCTCCAGTTTGTGACGTCCCTGCTGACTGCAAGGGGGTTGGACTGGATGACCTTTGGAAGATCCTTGCAAGCAAGTGCATTCCATGAGTCTGTGACACTGAAGCAGGGTTTGATGTATCTGCTCTGAGCAGACAAGGGAGTCTCTAAGTGCAATACTGCGTTAGGCCAAAGAAAATGGCCATCTGCCTTTGCAATTAATCACTACAAATTACAGCTTTTAATGAAGAGAAAAAGCAAAGGGAATAAAACATGCTGGAAACCTACAGGCAGAGTTTTGCTCTCCTGCATTTCCAAGGCAAAGCTTTGAAAACCTCGTTTGCTCTTCCCAAAGCATCACAAGGGATTATTTAGAACTTCAAAAGGAGTTGGTAAGCAAACAACAACCAAACAGAAACTGGTTAAAGATGGAGGAGCTGATGCTTAATCAGCTTTTGTCTATCTGCCCCCAATTTCTCCTTTTCCTGACTTTCTGAATCCCTCTTGGACACCCATGCACAAGCTGAGGCCATGGAGAAAGGAATCATCCAGCTCTCAGCATAAAGGGGTCTGTAACTAATATAATCACTAATTAGATGTTTGGTTTTTTTTTTATTCCAGGTTTGAAAATGAAATTTGATTGACCCTACCTGGGTGTCCACATCTCCAGCTGTCTCAATGGCTTCTGCATCCCTGGAAGCTATTCAGCTCTATTCAGGAGGGACACATCCAGCAGAGAAAAGGCTTCAGCTGACCCTGGGAGGTGCCAGGCTGTCCCCTGAGGAGGCAGTCCTTCAAAAGGTGCCAAACTGGCCACAAAATACCCTTCACTTGAGCTCCTAAGACAGGAATCTCAGTGGGACACTAAGTTTTACTAGGTCTAGTGCAAGGGGATAGGATAAAGACACCTACAAGTATTTGTGCTCCAGCTAAAGCCAAGAGGATGCCAAGAGGATGGAGCCAGGCTCTGCTCAGTGATGCACAAGGGGCAATGGTGGAAATTAAGGCAGAGCAAGTTCCATGGAAACAGGAGGAAGAATTATTTCCTTGTGAGGGTGACAGAACATTGGAACAGGCTGCCCAGGGGGGTTGTGGATCCTCCTTCTCTGGAGATATTCAAGACCTGCCTGGAAGAGTCCTTGTGTGATCTGCTGGAGGTGATCTTGCTCTGGGAGTGAGGTTGGACTGGAGGAGCTTTTGAGGTCCCTTATGAGCCCTCACATCTGTGATTCTGTGTAATGGCTGTTCAGACTCAGAACCTAACAAAAGGAGGGTTTCTTTCCACAGCTAGTGGGTGACATTTTGTACAGGACAAAAGACAGCAAGGGCTGAGCAGAACCCAGGGAAGGGCTGCATGTGAGGGATCTTCTCAGTGCCCAGCAAGAAGTGGAAAGGATTGGGGCCAGACTCTTGTCAGTGGTGCCCAGTGAAAGGACGAGGGGCAAGGGGCACAAACTGGAACCCAGGAGGTTCTACCTGACCATGAGGAGAAACTTTTGTTGTGAGGGTGCTGGAAGCCTGGAGCAGGCTGCCCAGAGAAGCTATGGAACTCTCCTGTGGAGAGCTTCCAAACCCCCCTGGGCATTGTGATCCTGGGCAAGCTGCTGTGGGTGCCCTGCCTGAGCAGTGGGGTTGGACTGGATAATCTCCAGAGGTCACTTCCATTCCCCACCATGCTGGGATTCTGTGTGATTGTGTGAAATAATGGGAATCCCTCCCTCCACTGGCAAACATTTTGAAAGAAAAACATGGAAGAGCCCTAAATCATCCTGCTGCAGGACATAAATCAGCCTCTAGCTGACAGGGGCAACAGGAGATCCCTTCTTCATGGGCTGGTTTGAGGTTTTAAAATGCAAAGAGAAAACTTAGGAAACATTCCCTGGCAGGTTTAGGAATTGCTGCTCATTTCATGGTAGTTCCTAGCTTTAGTCTAAGGAAAAACCAAGGCTACAGAGCCAGTGCCTCCACTCCCTTCACTGTCCAGCCTTCACCTAAACATTTTTGGCATACATTGGCCAACTCAAAGTCAGTGTCACACTGAAGCAAAGATCTCCTAGACCTGCTCTCCCAGCAGCTTTGACAAAAACTGGCTAGATAAAAAAGGAAACCCAAAAATAAGGTCAATGAGAGGAAGAGGCAAATTCAACTCTGCCATGCACCTACTGTCCAAGACAAGACCTCTGCTGCCCAGCCCCTCAGCCAACACATAGCTCCAAACCAGTAGCTGTCCACAGTGCCACCTGCCCTGCCAAACTGGTGGGGGGTAAGGAAAGGAGCTGGCAGTACTGGGTAAAGAGTTTGAAGCCATGAATCCACAAGCAAAGCAGGTCCTGTTGATTCTGCTGCCCACAGAGCCCACTGCTTTTTTTCCTCTTTTAACGTAGAGACACAGTTGGAAAATTTCAAGTTGCCTTGAATGGGAGAAACAAATCAAATAAAATCCTCTAAGGCTTGGTGCATCCAATCTGTTCTGCTCCTGAGCATGACCCCTCTGTGCAATACCTGCAGGACTGGATGGGTTTGCAGGGCTCATCCATCACAGCAGTTCCCACCTGCCACCCCATGCCATGGCTCTAATGTGATCACCACCCTCTTATCACCCAAAGCCAGGCTCTGCCTACAGGAGGGGACAGCCAAGGAGAGTCTCTGCAAAGAGCCCCAAATGCCTTATCCCCAGTGCATGTTTCATACCATCAGGGAGTTTTGTTCTCTTTTGCTCTCTCAGGAGGACACAGAACAAACTGCACACACATAAAATGGAGCAAGACAAGATGTTGGCTTTGACACCAGACTCCAGCAGCCACCTCCTTCACAGACCCAGGGCGTTAGAGGTTGGAAGGGAGCTCAAGAGATCATCAAGTCCAGCCCCTCTGCCAAAGCCAGGGTAGCCCACACAGGAATGCATCCAGGTGGGTTTAGAAGCTCTCCAGAGAAGGAGACTCCACAACCCCCCTGGGCAGCCTGCTCCAGGGCTTTGGCACCCTCACTGCAAAGAAGTTTCTCTTCATGTTGAGATGAAATCTTCTCTGTTCTAGTTTGAACCCATTGTTCCTTGGCTTATCACTGTGAACCACCAAAAGGAGCCTGGCCCCCTCCACTTGACACCCACCCCTCAGCTATTGAGAGACATTGATCAGATCCCCTCTCAGCCTTCTCTTCTCCAGACTAAACAGCCCCAGGGCTCTCAGTCTCTCTTCACAGGGGAGATGCTCAAGTCCCCTAAGCATCCTCCTGGCTCTACATGGGTTCTCCTTGTTCATGTGTTTTTACCATGTTCTGTTTGACCACCTCTCCACCCAGTGTGGCCAAACCCACCTCTCAAGCAGCTCCTGCCCAGCTCCAGAAATCTTGTCCTGGGCAACAAGTCCTGCTGGCTAGCCCTGGGGGGTGCTAGGTGGACCCAGCCCTTGCATGGACAATGTGAACCTTCAGCATTGTGGACATCAAGCTCAGCCTTTGGGAGCCCAGCTGCTGCCATCTCCCTCTGAGCTAAATCATGAAGGAAAAGGACATGGGAAATGGCAGCTTCCATATTTTCATGGCAGCTTCCTGCTTTCCATGCCATCAAGAGCCAAGAAAAGGGGGCTGGTAACATGCTGGGACAGGAGACAAGCAGTAAATGGGTGCTCAGAGGTCTGCACATGGCAACAGCAGCTGCTCAGGACCTGAGATCCTCCACCAGCAGGTCTCAGCATCCTGCCCTACCTACAGGAAAGTGTCCTCTGAAAGGATGAGAAAGTTTGGCTCCCCTCTTCCTCAGAGAAAAAACAAAAGAAAATAAAAGAAACATCTCCTGCCAACCAGGGGAAATTCCAAGCACTTCCCAGCCCTTCTGTGCCTGCTTTCTGCTGCGGGGTTGGGTGGATGCAGAGGATGCTGTGCTCACAGACACCGCAGGCTCGTGGCTGCTCTCCGGGTTTTCAGGAGCTCCTGGGCTGCTCCCGGGTGAGCAACTCCAAGAGCTCAGCAGCAGAGTCATTAAAGCAACTCTTTGAAGTGCAGCTATTCTTGCCCAAAACGCTGAGCACAATTTAATGCTAACCACATTGTGTAACCTGCACCCTCCGTTCTTGCTCCTTGATGTGCAGCTGGCACGTGAGAGCTCGCAGGAGGAGGAGGAGGAGGAGGAGGAGGAGGAGGAGGAGGAGGAGGAGGAGGAGGGGGGAAGGTTTCAACCTCTGCTTGAGTATTTCCCTCCCATACAGAGCTGAGGCTGTTGCTTAAACCAAAAGCACCCAGTGATGCCAAACCCCCTGTTGGCAGCTGGTGAGGGGTGCATCCCTCCCACCCTCTCCCCCTAGCAGATGCTGCAGGAATCAGGGTGAGGTCCCCACTCGGGGGATGCTGCCAGGAGCAGTGTGGCTGCTTCCTTACCTTGGCTTTCTGTCTCCATGGTGATGGTTCTGCGTCATCCTTTGAGCACAGCAACTTCAACCTATGCAAAATCTGGCCTCCTTTTGGGATCCCAGGGTGGAAACCAGAGCACTGAGCTCTCCTCACTGTGACAGGCTGGGCAGAAGGTTCTGTCCTGCCAGGATGGCCACCGTGGCAGGTGCATGGTGCTCAGCTGCCTGGCCACCTCCAGCACCCATGCATGGGAGGGGTGGATAAACCCCACTGCTCAAGGGGCTCTGCAGTGCCTGGTGGAGGGGCTGCAAAGTCACCTGCAGCAAGAGCTTCCTTCCCCCCACAGCCAAGCTGAGAAGGGGTTTCATCACCTCCTTGTCACCATGCCATCCCTCTCTGCCTCTCACTCCCACTGCCTTCAGCATCCCTTGGGTCCTCAGCATCCTTGCAGATCTTTCCTCAAGGTCCCAGTCCCACCTAAGGACAATCACTCTGGCAGTTTGGGACCAGGCTGGAGCAGCTTCATGGTGAAAGTCCTTTCTCCAAGCTCCTCTGCCCAGCCAACCTGTCCAGTTCCACAGACAGGACAATTCCTACTTACACTATCACAGTCTCACAATATATCAGAGGTTGGAAGGGACCTCCAGAGATCATCAGGTCCAACCCCCTGCCAGACCAGGATCACCCAGGGTAGTCCACACAGGAATGCATCCAGGTGGGTTTGGAAAGTCTCCAGAGAAGGAAACTTCACAGCCTCCCTGGGCAGCCTGCTCCAGGGCTCTGTCACCCTCACTGGAAAGAAGTTTCTCCTCATGTTGAGCTGAAATCTTCTCTGTTCTAGTTTGAACCCATTGTTCCTTGGCTTATCACTGTGCACCACCCAAAAGAGCCTGGCCCCCTCCACTTGACACCCACCCCTCAGCTATTGATAGACATTGATCAGATCCCTCTCAGCCTTCTCTTCTCCAGACTAAACAGCCCCAGGGATTTTAGATGATCTCTTCTGACTAGCTCCTCTTCCAAAGCCATCAGTCACCATGAGTGGGAATGCTTTCCTCCTGCAGAACAGGCTCTCTAGAACCATCCAGCCCCAAGGAGCTCCTGGGTGGCTGCAGCAGGGGCTGAGTTGGCTTTTCAGGCTGCTTTTTAGTTCTTTGAGCCTTGTGGATCTGAAGCCTGCAGAGAGCATCACTCACCAAAAATACCAGCTGCAGCTGGACTTTGCTTTACCACATGCAGAGAATCCCTCAGAGGCAAAACCCCAGGGGCTTGGCCATCAAGGAAAGGGCAGAGGCCATTTATTGGCTGTGCCCTGGGAAGGTCTCTGGGCATTCAGGCTGCCCCTTCTCCATGACTCTGTCTGGGGCTGCTATGGGCAGGGCTTGGTCCCTCCTGCTCCAGCACCTCCTGGAAGCTGCAGAGAGGCTTCTCAGCATGGCAGTGACAGGCATGGGATGATGCTCCTTCCTTTTGTTGGCAGGCAGATGTGGTGCCCAAGTTCATCTGCCTCGATTCATACATGAATGAAGATCCAGGAGGAGATGTCCTGAGGAGAAGGGAAAAAAAAAAAAAAAAAAAAGGCAAAAAAAGGGAAAAGCTAAAACCACAAGGCTGGGAGGAAGAGCTTGGTAAGAGGTCTTGGAGGGGAAAGCAGAAAGCACAGAAGCATGTTGGGTTTGTTCACAGGAAACACCAGTGACTGCCGTGGCTGCTCCAGGTCCCACCACCCCGAGGCTGCTTCCACCCCATTCCTCTACCCTTTTCTAAGCCCAGAAAACGGCACACATTTTAAATTGCAATGAAAGAGTAAGAGATTGTCCCTCCTAAAGCCTTGTCTGGGGTTAATCCTCCATTTATACATGTGAATGGATCAAATAATTGCAGGACTAGGACATGACGACAACCAATGTCGTCACCCAGAGCTTCCCATTAGCATATGTGGGATTACAGCAACTCAATTCCACCCTGGAGAGCAAGGATTAACCCTCTGGTGGCCCTTGCCTCCTCAGCAGGGTCCTGGGAAAACTCTCTGCTGGCTGCTCCTCACCAAGCATCCCCTGTGCTGGAGGACAGGCATGAGGAGAGCAGCCCATGGACCAGCCCCCCAGCCTTCTTTTTTGGGGTAAGAAAAGGGGGCAAAAGGTGCTGGTGGGTCCTGAACATAGAATCAGTCAGGGTTGGAAGGGACCACAAGGCTCAGCCAGTTCCAACCCCCCTGCCATGGGCAGGGACACCTCACACTACAGCAGGCTGGCCACAGCCTCATCCAGCCTGGCTGCAAACACCTCCAGGGATGGA